>NW_015172016.1:879345-959780 GCF_001447785.1 Gekko japonicus | reverse complement strand
CCGCCGGGCCCCTCATGGGGCTCGGCAGTGGAGCTGCAAGGCCGGCGGTGGCGGCCGGGACCGTTGGGGGCGGGGGGTGTGGCCTTATGACACACTTCTGGTGATGTCAGGGGTTGTGGCATATGCTAATGAGTTCCCCTAGCTCTTTTTCTACGAAACGACCCCTGGTTGCACCACACTGGCTTTCATAGGATGGCTGCTGTTGAACAGTAGCAAGCAGCAAGGCCTAGTTGAGTCACGCAAGTCAGGTGGTATCAAGTCACCCAGAGGGTGCTGCCAGGCCTAGGGTTGCCAGCCTCCAGGTGGAACCTGGAGATCCCCCCAGAACTACAACAGAACTCTAGACAGCTGAGATCTGTCTCCCTGGAGAAAATGGCTGCTTTGGAGGCTGGACTCTGTGGCATTATATCCAGCTGAGGCCTAACCCTTCCCCAAACCCAGTCCTCCTTAGACTCCACCACAAAATCTCTAGGAATTTCCCAGCCTGGCACTGGCAACCCTTGTCAGGCCTGGCCCTAAGGATCCCTCCCTGAAAGGCCTGGAAAGGGCCCTGCCCTCTTCCCCTGCCTTTTTGCTGACAGAACCAGTTAGAAGCCCCCACCCCCCGGAAAGTTTTAAGAGGACAGTGGAGTCCACAGCAAAAGAGGTAGGGGTGAGAAGCTCAGAGTGTTTAGCCATTTATACTACAGGAGGAATCCTCCCCAATCCTAGCTCCAGTTCTGCTATTCCTTCCTCTTCTTCCTCTCTCTCTCTCTCTATCTGGCTATCAGCCAACCTGTCTCTCACTGTCGATGCAGTGGAGCCTGGAGAAGATCCCTGTGACAGCCATTTCAAAAGGTATTGGGGGAAGGAATTCAATCCTCCCTGAGGTTTTTAAAAAACTTTTTGGATTTTTCTGCAGACTTACAGAGTCCCCTGAGTCTGTAGAAAAACCTGTTGGGGGAGAGTGTGCCCTCTGTTTGTGGAAATAAGTATCCGCATGCAGAGGAGACTGTGTAGAATTAGATATATGGTGGTGCTTCTACTCTGAAGATACAAGAGCTTTCTACTAGGTTCCCCATGTATTCTGCCTTAGGCTGGCAGTGATTATGGTGGTGACAGGGTAGGAGAAAAATGATTTAAAATTCTGGCATATATCCTACCACCCAACTTATCAAAGTTGGGAGCCTTCCTGTGCTCTATGGAAGCAGAAGAGGAGAAGGAGATTGGATTTATATCCCACCTTTCACTTGGCATCTCCAAGTGGCTTACAAACTCCTTTCCTTTCCCCTTCCCACAACAGACACCCTGTGAGGTAGGCAGGGCTGAGATAGCTCTGAGAGAACTGTCCTTGAGAGAACAGCTCTGACAGAACTATGGCTTGCCCAAGGTCATCCAGTGGCTGCAAGTGGAGGAGTGGGGAATCAACCCCAGTTCTCCCAGATTAGAGTCCACACACTTAACCACTACACCATACTGGCTGGAGGAAGACTTGAAGCTTTGATCAGTGGAGTATTGGACATATACCAGTCTTTCCAATCATATTTCTCCTACCCCATCACCATCATCACTTTCCTTCACCTACAACACTTCTCCTGCTACTCCGTGGCTCCTTGTTGCTCTAAAATTGCAATTAAAACTGGATCACTGTGTTCTGAATAAAGCATGCAAATCCATGCACAAATAAATTTGCATATGCTAGTTGCTTTGCTTAATTTATTTGCCTTATTATTTAGATATTCTTTCTTTCTTCCCTCCTGGATCATCTTTACACCAAACAAGTTACCCATGGCTATGCACAAGAGTAAGAAAGTAAGTCAGCTTGAAAAACAAAGATGCAAGAAAATGGTAGACAAAAATTAAAAACAGCAGTAGCGCTGATCTTTTCCAAAGGGCTGGTGGAATAGATAGAACTTTACCTGCCTTTAAAACTCTGTAAAAAAAAGTCATATGATGGACGACTCTGTGGAAGCTATTCCACATTTCTTTCACTATTCTAGATAATGCCCCACTGTGAATTCCACATACTGAATGTCTATACAGGGTTACTTGGAGCAGGATTTTCCTCAGATAACTATAATGGGGAAAGACTTTCTTCTCTAGTGTCCTGAGCCTAGGTAGGTTAGGGCTTTATTATCCAAACCAATGCCTAATGATTACGAGAAACAAACTGGCAACAAGTGTTATTTTGGTGCCCAGTTCCTGTTAAAAGATGAGCAACAGCAGTCTTGACAGGCAGCCCCATGTAGAGGTTGGGAACTGCTGTCAAATCAGTGCTGGGAGCAATGTTCCCTTTAATCCCCCCCCCCCCTACTGAGCAGGGCAGTTCACATCCTGAGCAGAATATAACTGCTGTAATCTAAAAATGGGCAATGGGCAGTGCAAGACCCTGTGCGCCTCCAGATTGCTGCCGAGTGGGACTTAGAGGGAGCACTGGCTGGGAGCCCTGATTCTTGTTGGTTGAATATAGTTTGTCATTGTAATTTTTAAAAATGAGAAGTGGCGTAGAGTATGGTTTCCTTCTGGTGTGAGAGTTACAGAGTTCTAGGGGTGGTGAATCCTACTTTGTGTAAAGGTGGGAGTGCAGAAAGAGGAGTGGAGATGGTCAGTCTTCAGTCTTTCCATTTTCCCCCACACTCCTGAGGCCCCTTGAAATCCACAATCATAGACCAAACTTGAAGCTATATTGATTCTGTTATGGGTGCCACTCGTGCACGCACCAAATATGTCCATCTGTACCAATATGCACATTCCATTAAAGGAGGAGTCTCAGTCTAGCTTTGTAGTTAGGAGACTGAATCATGTTTGGTTTTGTGTGTGAGAGTATATACTAGGTCAAAAGGGATTTATGGGGAAAGATGGATAGATGGCTGGAATTCATACTGAATACTTTGATACAGGATAATTTAATCCCATTGAGGATTAACTGGTTTAACTGTTTTGTGTTGTACATGGTCCCATCTAAACTACATTATGTTCTGAAAAACAAAGGACAGACTATCTTGCCAACAGACTTCCTAAGTTGCCAACTCTCCTCCTGCTCTGTCTCTCTTCCTGCCTGCTGTTTACTGGGTTGGGGCTACAGGGGATTAGTCTCACACTGAGAGCTAATTTGGTGTAGTGGTTAAAAATGGTGGACTCAAATCTGGAGAACTGGGTTTGATTCCCCACTCCTCCATATGAAGCCTGGGTGACCTTGGGTCAGTCTCTCAGCCCCTAAAAACAGGTCTAGCTCACCACCTAGTGGTGCATAACACTAAGAGCTAGAACTTGCAGCTGCCAGACAATCTTAGGGTCTCCTGGTTTTTCTACACACAATGCTATATGATGATGATGATAATAATTAGCGTCACACCATTCTGTCCCCATCTCACCCCATCCCATCTCATTGGCTCTTCAAAGTCAGCCAGGATATTCTGATTTATGACTTCTCTGCCATTGGCAGCCTGTTCTTTGTAGGAAGAATGGCCCCACTTAGGTTCCTTGCTTTTCACAGCTTCTCTGGGCTGGTTCCAGGAGGCGGCTGTCTCTGGGATCCAGGGGAAAGGAGTGGAGGGAAAGACATTTTTCTGTACTGAGTAAGAGCTTGAAAAGACTGGCCTGGCAGAGCGCATGAGAGATCTTGTGCATGCCAGGGCTCCTTTGAGCAAGCAATTTGTTTAGCTGGTATTCAAGCAAATGATGCCCTCAGAGAGAATCCTTTGATCCTTGAAAAGTTGACTTGAGACATTTTTGGTCTCTAATGTCTCTTGCTAGAACTAAAATAAGATAACTTGTTAAAGCTGAAATAAAAGAGCTTTTGGGCAGAAACTCACTGTTTTAATGATATAATCACACATTTTGTGTTCAGTCCCCAGAAGATGGTTTCCTGGGTCTGGCTTTTGGGTTGCTACTTTCGATCTGTGAAACATGCCTTTACTGCCTTTCTACTCCCACTGAAGTACAAAATGCCCCTCAAACAACTCTCAGGCAGTGAATTGTCTCACCCAGTACCTACTGTCTGAAATTCTTTTACTGGAGATGCCAAGGATGGAAATTTCTGCATGCAAAGATGTATACTGCTGAGCTCAGCTCCTCTTCCAGTGTAAATGAATGTTTTGTTCATAAGTGGTTTGCTTCTCATTCTCCCAGAAAGGGAAATGCCAACCAGCTTTTAATAACTGCTTGCCCATTTTTTAAAAAAAGGTCAAGTTGGAGATATCAAGCAATACTAAGCAATTTCCCACTTTAAAAATATGCTAATTCATATGGGTTTTAGGAGACAAGAACCATAGCATGGAGATTTGGTAAGGCAGTGCCACCCAAATGGTCTCCTGTAAAGGCAGAACTGCCTTTGAATGCCAGGAAAGGTCTGGATAGTATTGGTTATCCTGACCATAACAACACTCCATGCCTCATGAGTAAGTTTTACATCTGTGTCTTAAATGATTTGTTTACAAATATTTGTATCTAATCAGGGGAAATCCAGAGGGTTATGGTTACTTATTGCCCCAAAGAGTAAGACACTCTGACCTCTGGCATGAATTCTGTAACAACCTTAGGGGTTCACTCAGAAGGCAGAGTTTTTGTTTTTAAATTGAACCACTAGATCAAGAATGGCAGGAAAACAAGGATGATTGTCTCCTCTTTAACTTTATCTAGATACGTTCCACTAGAACATTCATGGATTTTGCCATAAGCATTCATCAAGCCACTAAAATGTTTATTGATAAAGGTATTCTCAGAGTGAATGGGATGAATGGGCTGTCATTCATGTTAAACCAGAATGCTTTTGCTACACAACCACGTTATATGAAATAAGAGCTGGCTTATACATACCAATTTGTCACTTGATAACTTTATTGTTAATTAATATATTTAGCACCATCCTTGTACATGGCTCAGTGTAGAATAACTTGATCAAAACAACAGCAGCAGCAGCAGCAGCAGGACAACATTGGATATTTCATCATTTGATTACTTACCAGCTGACTTGCAACTGACTATTTGAACTGACTATAGAAAAAAAGCATTATGTTTGAGTGGACATGAAATCTCTTTGTATGTTCTTTGATAACCAGTGACTCATTCACACATGGAAGTCACCACTTGTTCCTGAAGTTATGCATGTACAAACCATCCCATTGAGCCCAAACTGTTTTTCCTTATTCAGTATATGGTCCAGCCTTTACAACTTTGAAATCTTTTCTTGAAAGAATGGTTGTCCACTCATACAGGAAAGCAAAATCACTTCTGACTATGAGATATACATGTAGTTATTGTCTCATTCATTGTGGCTTTTGTGTAGTCCCACATGGGACCTGTGCATCTGCAGGCCAGCAGTGGAAAATTCTAGAATTTGAAGGAATGGGAGGAACTCCCCCCCTCCTTTCTTTGTTCACATGAGGAAGTGGGGCTGATCTCATGCCTTGCTTCCCTGCTGCACAAAGATGTCCTAGAATATCATTCTGCTTCACCGTTTTCTTAGGTAAAATCCTTCTCTTGGAGACATTGTGGCTATTTTATTTTCTAAATGAGAAGAACACTGGCAGGGGAAAGGAGCTCTTAGCCATAGAACCAACTGTACCATGTAGTTCTACCTAAAGGGAAAAAAGATAGACAGGAGAGGGTCTTCTGATAGAGCAATAGGTACAGACTATAAATTTCCTGCCAAAGATAGATCTTTCAGTCATTTAGACCCCCCCCCCCCAATCTCTGCCTCCATTAATTGGCTTCTGAGGGTCTTCCACTGGAAAAGTAATGGCTAATCATGTATGCATCTCTGCCGTTCTAGTAACTTCAGCAGACATAGGCTGGAGAGTAGGACGCAGGAAAGAGAACATTGGTGAACCTGATGTTTAGTTTTTGCTTGGGATCAATTTCCTTTCTTATCGGAACTTCAGTAGCCATTTAGCTGTATGCCAGATCCTTTTTAAAATGGTTTCTGTGTCCAAGTTTTGAAGTGTGATGAACAGATGGGAAGTACAAACTTGGCTCTGACCCAGGTCACAGGGCAGGATAAGATTTAAGGATTTGACCTACAAAATATAATTGACTACATTAACACTGATCGCAACAAACGTTTGCAACATTTTATCATTGCATGAGAAGGGAGCACTCACTGGAGAAGACCCTGCTGCTGGGAAAGATTGAAGGTCAAAGAAGATGGGGACGGCAAAGGATGAGATGGTTAGACAGTGTCATAGATGCAACGAACATGAAATTGAGCAAACTTCAGAGGACGGCGGAAGACAGGAAGGCCTGGCGTGATCTGGTCCATAGGGCTGCGAAGAGTCGGACTCGACTGTGTGACTGAACAACAACAACTATACTCTGGAAAAGTGGCCACTGTTAGGACAGAATGTAGAGAAACAGAAGAGTTTCCAGCTGGCAGAGATGCCAGACAAGGATGCATTTTATCTCCCTGTCCCTTCAATCTGTATGCAGAAGATATCATAAGGATGGCTAGGTTAGATTTAGATGAAGGTGGAGTGAAAATTGGTGGAACATTAACAATTTGAGATGTGCAGATGACACCACATTATTAGCAGAAAACAGGGAATACTTGAAAGGACTCCTGATGAAGGTTAAAGCAGAAAGTGCCAAAGCAGGATTACAGCTGAACATCAAGAAGACAAAAGTAATGACTACAAGGGAATTACATAGCCTTAAGACTGACAATGAAGAAATTGAAATTGTTCAAGATTTTCTGTTCCTTGACTCCATCAACAACCAAAAGGGAGCTTGCACCAAAGAAATCAGGATACTGAAACTGGGAAAGGCAGCCATGAAGGAGCTAGAAAAGATCCTAAGGCAGAGGTGTCGAACTCATTTGTTATGGAGGCTAGATCTGACATAAATATCACTTTGTCAGGCCAGGCCATGTGTGCCATAAAATGTAATACAAGGTACTGGAGACATAAACTTTATAAACATGATTTCAGATGCCGAATGACAATAGCAGGCATGATTGGATTAGGTGTGATATGCAGAGGGGTGGAGATATCAGCATTGGTGTGATATACAGAGGTGTGGAGATATCAGCATTGGTAATGAGACAGGAAACCTAGGTCTCAATTTGGTATAGGAGGATTTGGTCCAGGAGGATGCAAAGAATAAATGGAAATAAGTCTGAAGAAGTGAACAGTGACTCACAAAAGCGCATACCCTACCACAATTTTGTTAGTCTTTAAAGGTGCTACTGGACTCTTACTCTTCCTACCACTGTTAGAAACCACAACATTTAAAAACCAGTGGTGGAACATTTTAACCTTTCAGGGCATTCAGTTGCTGACCTAAGAATAGCAGTTCTCTGACAAAGGAATTTCAAAGGGAGATTAGAAAGAGAGACTGCTGAATTGCAACTGATCATGAAGCTCAAGACCATGCATATTCCTGGACTGAATTGAGACCTAGGTTTTTTCTCTCATTACCAATGCCTGCTCTTTGTCTTTTGGCATCTGAAATCACTTCACTCTCCAAGATATAAGGACTGATGGACTCACATTCCAACTGTATCTGAGGAAGTGAGCAGTGATTCATAAAAGCTCATGCCCTGCCACAAATTTTATTAGTCATTAAGGCACTGCTGTATTCTTCCTCCCTTTCACTTATAAGGAATGCAAGCTGTGCTGTTATGTCCCCCCCCCCAAATCTGTTAGAAATGGAAAGGAGGATCTCTCCAAGTGCCATGGGATGCTCTCTCTCTCACACACACATCTGAAATGCAATGTTTTTTGGTCTTAAACACAGGACTCTTCCCCCCCTTACCTGGAATAAAACATTTTTGGGTCTAAACAAAGGACTCTTCCCCTCCATACCCAGAATAAATGTTTTTGGGTCTAAACACAGGATTCTTTCCCCCACCCAGTACCTGGGGGAAAACATTTTTGCATCTAAAAACAGGACTCCCCCACCCCATACCTGGAATAAAATGCTTTTGGGTCTAAACACAGGACTCCCCCCCCCCCCGGCTAAACATTTTTGGGTCTTAACACAGGCGACTGACTCTCTCCCCCCCCCTCTCTCTTCCTCCCTCCCTCCCTGCCTGGTCTTCTGAAAAGTCCCACGAGATGCCACTTTTCCCCCTCTGTGTTTCTCTTCCTCCCCCTCCCTCCCCAGAGGGGGAATGGGGAGGAGCCCTCAGCCAATCAAGGGGAGGCTTTCTTTCACTCCTCTTGAAGCAGGAAATAAGAGAGACTGGGGGAAAGGAGCTGCAATGTTACAAACAGAAACCAGGAAGCAGCACAGAGTCAGTTGCTCTTGGGCCGGATTGCAGCCCTGCATGGGCCGGATGCAGCCTGAGTGCCGTATCTTTGACACCCCTGTCCTAAAGTGTAAGGATGTGTTGCTGGTGACCAAGATCAAGTTTATTCACACCATATGTAGACTATGAAGAAAGCTGACAGGAAGAAAATAGACTTTGAAATGTGGTCTTGGGGAGAGTTTTATAGATACTGCAGTCCACCAAAAAAAAAAAAAAAAGGGGGTTCTATACCAAATCAAACCTGAATTCTCCCTAGAAGCTAAAATGACTAAACTGTCTGAGGCTATCATACTTTGGTCACATTATGAGAAGACAGGAGTTATTGGAAAATACAATAATATTAGGAAAAGTTGAAGGTAGCAGAAAAAGAGGAAAACCCAAAGTGAGATGGATTGACTGAATCAAGGACGCCACAGCCCTTAGTTTGCAAGACATGAGCAAGGCTGTTAGCGATAGGACATTTTGGAGGACATTAATTCATAGGGTCACCATAAGTTGGAAGCAACTTGACTGCTCTGAGCCATTTAAACCCAGCTTTCTGCTCCCCACTGCTTTTCATGGGGACACCCCTGCTTTCTGCTCTCCCTGAAAAGCAGTGGGGAGCAGAATTCGGGGGTCATGAACTGTTATGAACTGGTTCACTTTGCAAACCAGCCTCCCAGTTCATATTGGTTCATGGTTCAGCAAACCATGAACCAAAACAAACCACAAAAATGTGGTTTGTGCCCATCCCTAACCAGAGATGCTAGCGATTGAACCTGGGGACTTTCATATACAAAGTCTGTGCTCTACCGTTTTGCCACAGAAACTCCATTGACATGTACAGAAATTACATGTACAGAAATTAACCCTGCAAACTACAAGCCTAGTATTCTAATTTTGTTCTAAAACTATAAGACATTGCCCTCTTAAATCAATATTTTAAAAAATTCACATAGGAGGATTTATACTGTTGTTATTTCAGATTGCAAAAGAGGAATATGAGGCACATAAAGAAGCTGTATGTTTTTTTTTTAATGATCACATGCTAGACTAGCAGCAGAACAAGGGGAAAAAAAACATGTGATCACTCAGCCACTGGTCTATGCCATGTGTATGACGACCTTGCTTGCCATCTGGTGACCTAAAATGCTTTAAGACCATTTTGCCAAGTGTTATTAGTCAGGAGAGAGACTTCAGCTTATTCCTCAACCACATACACATCTGCATACACATCCTCTTCCCCTCGCCCCTCCCCTATTCAACAGATGAAATGCAAAAGAGATGTAAATGGATTATTTAGGAACACAAGATGTCGGGTGGGAAGATTACCCTCTTTGAAACAGGAGTAAGGCAGAGCACCTGAGAAAAAGGACCCATCTACAGGAGATGTGCTGCTGGACCCATACTTAGATAAGAATCCTTCATCTTTATAAATCTGAATTTAAAAAGCCACCTCTGTGCTAATGAAACGACAATTGGCATGCATTTGAATGAATTTGCATATGCAAGTATACTTGTCATCATGTATTGTGGGGGTGCATATAAAATGGCTGTGCCTAATCCTGCCAGCTGGCAAATCTAAACCAGTTATTGCTAGCCATGAAGAGTATAGGGTGTGAATTCTAAACAGCTTTCGAGGCTCGTCAGCAGCTATGTTTGATGAGACAGTGAAAAGTGGCCTGCCCAAAAATCCTGTTTACATGGCTGCTGTTACCAAGCTTTTTTTCCTTGTCCTCTCCAGAAGGGCACCTCTTGGTAGGAGAGATTTTGATCGGTAACAGTTCTGTGTGTTTTATTTCTAATTCTCCAGGAAGCAGCAAACAAACAGGTGAGGTCACTACCTAACAACAGCCACATGTAAAAACAGTTCTCCCTCCTCTTCCCCAAAGAGACAGAAAGCAAGAGATTGTAGAGATGAGAGGTAGTCCTGAACTTAGTTCTGAAACTAGTAAAGCAGAATGTGACTTTTCCTCTGGAAGGGCCATTGACTTCTGGAAATGTATTATCCTGCACACAAGATTAAGCCCAGCATGTGTGTTTAATACGGAAGATTTTTGCAGCTCATTCAGGTTGATGGTATTAGCAGTTAGGAGGAGACACGGGAGATCTCCACACATGCATGACAAGGTTCAGAGAAGCATAGAGGCTCACCAGGAAAAGTTATTAGATTTCATAAACTATCTCAACGTACCTAGGTAAAATCAGGAATCTGCTACAAGTAGGGTTACTTGCTGGTAGGACTTCCAACCTCCAGATCTCCTAGAATTACAGCTGGTCTCCAGGTGACAGACATAAGTTTCCCTGGAAAATAAGAACATAAGAGAAGCCAATGTTGGATCAGGCCAATGGCCCATCCAGTTCAACACTCTGTCACACAGTGGCCAAAAATACCAGGTGCCATCAGGAGGTCCAGCAGTGGGGCCAGGACACTAGAAGCCCTCCCACTGTTGACCCCCCAAGCACCAAGAATATAGAGCCTGAGTCCCTATCTATACCTTGTGGCTAATAGCCACTGATGGACCTCTGCTCCATATGCTTATCTAATTCCCTCTTGAAGCCATCCATGCTTGTAGCCGCCGCCACCTCCTGTGGCAGTGAATTACATGTGTTAAGCACTCTTTGGGTGAAGAAGTACTTCCTTTTATCTGTTCTAACCCGACCACTCAGCAATTTCATGGAGTGCCCACGAGTTCTTGTATTGTGAGAAAGGGAGAAAAGTACCGCTTTCTCTACCTGCTCTATCCCACACATAATCTTATAAACCTCGATCATGTCACCCCTCAGCCGTCGTTTCTCCAAGCTAAAGAGCCCCAAGCGCTTTAACCTTTCTTCATAGGGAAAGTGTTCCAACCCTTTTATCATTCTAGTTGCCCTTTTCTGCACTTTTTCCAAAGCTATAATATCCTTTTTAAGGTGTGGTGACCAGAACTGTACACAGTATTCCAAATAAGGTCACACCACTGATTTATATAGGGGCATTATGATATTGGGTAGTGAAGGGCGGGGTATAAATCCAATCTCTTCTCTCTTCTTCTTCTTAATAACAGTTTCCACCAATTTACCCGGTTTCGACGTCAGACTGACTGGCCTGTAATTTCCCGGATCTCCTCTGGTGGTGCTCTTAGGTTTCTTTGTGCATGTCTGCAGCAGCACCTCTCTGCAACACTATTTAATCTTTCATTGTATTTCTTAAAATACATTGCTTTTATGCCATTTACTCTTAGATGCATGCCTTTTATCCCTTCTGTGAATCTTTCTTTTCTCATTCCATACCCACAAAGTCTGTAATTGGGCCACTTTCTTCTGCATATACCTGCTCCCTCTCTGGAGCAGTTTAAAACAAAAAAACAACCAAGTGCAATCTTAAAATATTTGCTCTGATATAAATTCCATTTATTTGACACTTGCTTCCAAATACCAATGCTTAGTATTTAGCCTAAAGAAAGAGTCCTGAGGTGTCTCTGTAATTAAGAGGTTATGCGACATTTGGAACAGGAGAAAAAAAGGTGTCAGTTGGTGGAGAGTCTTGACTACCAAACGCGTAATCAAACAGGCTGGGGAAGGAGGAGGATGAAGTGGGATAACAGTCAGAATGCTGACCATAGCAAAATGAATGTCCAAGTGACCATAAGGGAATTGTGAGGTTAGTGCCTGCTTTGTGAAGTACTACCTTTCATGCTAAGAAGCCTGCAAATTCACTACTTTTCTTGCAGGGATGGTAGTGAATGGAGCCAGATTTATTTATCCTTCACTGTGCACATTATTAGCTCTGCCTCCCTCCAAGAAAATAAGGGTGTCAGACAGGCGTTATCCCCTTTTACCCTAACAATATCACTTGGAGGTAGCTCAGGCTTAGAGATGGTGACTTTACCAAGGCTACCCAGTGAGCTTCATGGAGAACCCCAGTCTCCCACAAAGAATTCTAAACACTCAGAAAAGATGGTAAAAGACTGTAGGCTATCCCCTTGCAAAGGTGGTGTCTGGTATTAATAAGCAAGATTAGAAACACTGTTAAAATTAGCAGAATCAAACAGCCTGGGCAAAGCATAATAAGGTACTGGGTGGGGTGCAGAGCTCTTGTTAGGTCATTGCTACTTAATGGAGCAGGGACAAATACAGAAAGGGAATAAATAGCAGGTTCGTGTCTGATAATAAAGAATTTGTCTAGGGATGGCTATAATTATCCACTTGAGGATGCTGGCACCTAGGTGCAGCTGCAGGTGACCATCTCTTGAGGGTCTTAGAAGGTTCCCTGGCTCACACTTTCCTTAGAAGAGCTGTATATATATATGCTTGTTGGGCTGGGAAAAAGGAATTGCATACAGTTTTCAGCAATTCAGTCGTGGCCATAGCTAGTATTATAACAATGCAGTAACATATGAGGCCACTGTCTCAGCCTATTTATGAAACATAATCTAATTATATACACACATATATATACACACACATACATTTTAAAATGTATTTCAATTCTTATCCCATTCTTCTTCACCATTGTAAGGCAAGTCATCATCGCCATTTTACAGATGAAAGACCGACAGTGCAATATATACTGAGATATAAATCCCACTGAGTTCAACAGCATTTTTAAATAGCATTGGCAGCCACAGGTTGGACTCAGGGCCCATAATGTCTAGTTTGGCGCTTAGTGTGTTATTGTACGAGGCATCATCCACAGCTATCTGATTCATGCCTGGGCAAGGATTTCCCTCCACATAGCATAGGCCCTTCAGTTGGGAAGCAGCTACCTATTCTGGCTGCCTGGTACCTTTAATAATTGCATAGAAAAAAGCTCTTACCAAGAAGAGCTTGTTTTGAGGGTATGAGAAAAAGCTGTGGCTGCTTATATTAGGGAAACCTGAAACTTCCTTCTAGCAACCACTGGCCCATCTAGCTCTGTCTTGCCTTCTCTGACTGGCAGTAGCCCTCAGGCACAAAGGGTTCTTTCCCCACACTCAAAGTTCTTTTATGGGAAATGCCAGGGACTAAATCCCTGGTCACTAAAAAAACTAGAATTTAAGGCTGCCAGACAAGTTTAGGATCTCTTGGCTATACTACAAACAATGCCATACAAGTATTATTTATTATTTTGCTCTGTCAGTTACCAACAGCCTTTTTCTGAACAACTATGGAAGAGCCTACCCTCTAACTTAGTAATCATGCCATTTATTAACTGAAATTAGGCTGTATATGGCCTCCCTCTTACTAAGGGAGTTTGAAACCAAAGCCCAAAACTTCTTGGAATCAGGGGTCGTTTCGTAGAAAAAGAGCTAGGGGAACTCATTAGCATAACTCATTAGCATATACCACACCCCCTGACATCACCGGAAGTGTGTCATAAGGCCACACACCCCACCCCCAATGGTCCCGGCCACCGCCGGCAGCCTTGCAGCTCCACTGCTGAGCCCCATGAGGGGCCCGGCGGTGGACCTGCAAGGCCGGCAGGAGTGCAAGGAAGCCCCGCAAAGGCCCTCCCTGGCCCCAGGCAGGCAGGGAGGAAGCAACTTACCTTCCCTCTTCTCCTGCCTCCTCCTGACTGAATGAGGGCCGGAAGCAGGGCGGCCGGAAGCAGGGGGCGGGGCTTCATCATGTGCCCTGCCCCTGTACCTCACCCGGGGGAACTGCGATCCCCCCGAAATGACCTCTGCTTAGAATCATTTTTTATTGTGGCCTGGAGCAACTGGTCCCATCGGTTTTGAATTAGAGTTCTTTGCTTGTTACAGAAGTTTTGCTTAAGTAGATGTTTCATCTCAAAATATTCTGTGGGCAAACTAGCTAAATTTAATTCTCTAAATTGCTGGTAAATTGCACGAAGGTGAGCTTTCATTTTAAGGCATTCGCTGTCAAACCACTCCAGGGTGCTTTCCTCCCTGTGGTCCTGGGAATTCTCTGATTGCATCCCGAGAGCACCAACAAACTGAGTTGTAATCCTTTCATACAAATAAATTATCTCAGGGCTTTGGGGGAGCTTCCAGGATGCAGCAATTACTTCAGCTAAGGGAGTTGAATTGAAAAAATTCACAGCCTTGCAGGCCACCTTAGATAACCAATAGATTTTCAGGACCCTAGTTTCTTCACTCTGAGAAATCACCATTTCACTAATCTGACTCCTTGGAGGTAAAAAAAGGGCTAATAGCCAAGGTCAAAGGGAGTGATCACTTTCAGCTTGTCCTTCTATTTTAAAGGAAGTAACCTGTCCCACAAGAGACAGAGAGACCAATACATAATCAACCACACTACAGAGAACTGAAGGGCACTGTTGGCATTCAATGGCATATACAATGTTAGAAGATGAGCAGGTGAATAAATCTGAGATGGTGTAGTTGATGTTGTTAGGTCCAGTGATTGTGTTGTCTGGGTATATGTGGCAGCAAAGTTGCCATCTGGGTTTATTGCAAGCTCTGGTACCAGTGTCCATGTTCAAATTAGATGTTGTATTATTGTGGGTGAGGAGTTGTTTAAGATTGGGGGGCTGCCTGCGGTACTTGTGAAAGAGAGTTGTCATTATCCAGTAGAGGTTGTAAGTCGCTGATGATGTGTTGAACTGTTTTTGAAAACTCATCTGTTTTTGAAAATTGGTTAGCAGTGCGGGGGTGTGGGGGGGGGCGCAAGTAGCTAGGCTTGCCTAGGGTGCAAAAAAGCCTGGCACCGGCCCTGATCTCAACTCCTTCCTTTTTTACAAAGAAAATTGACACCTGAAAGACTGTGACAGGTTTCACACCAACCCCTAATGCTGATTGGAGGGGCTCGAGATTAAAAAGTGTGACTCCTGTCATAAATCTTCCAAGGGTGGATTCTCTATGCAATTGGCTAGAACACAATTAGCAGTTAGCAGGACTGAAGAATCCTGATTTTAAAAGCCTGCAAGGGTTGGGGAAGTGAAAACTTGTTGGAGTAAAGTGACAGAGAGATTAAGGAATGAAGGGATAAAAAGGTGTTATAGCAGGTTCAGAAGAAAATAAAGAAAAAGACACAGAGGAGAACAGGACAGTGTTTCACAATAGTCCTGTAGAACTCTTATTGCTGGGGAAATTATTTTCACCAAGGGAAGACCATCAACACTACACAACTATATATGATCAAAACTGTATATTACATTCATTAAAGTACAAAGATGGGTTAGTGATCATAATCTAATAGAATACATGAACACATTACCAACAGATTGCTCATAACAATTAAGCATTATTTACAAAAAGAACGTGTTCAAAACCAACAGTAGGCTCCTCTGTAATTCCGTACATAAATAGTGTCTATAGACCTGTAAACAGAAAGTAACTGTGGCAGAAAATGCCCGCTGTGGAAAGAATAACAGCTGTACGTCTCTCCAACCCAATTTCCAAAATAACATAGGCACAGCTCAATAACTTCAGTGGAATCCTAGGAATGCAATAAGAGCATAATAATACATACATAATATAAAGAGGTAAAGGTAAAGGTTTCCCTTGCTCGAAAGCCAGTTAAATCCGATTCTAGGGGGTGGCGCTTATCTCCATTTCCAACAGAGCCAGCGCTGTCCAAAGACTTCTCCATGGTCATGTGGCCAGCATGACTAACCATTCCATAATCCTATAGCCCTGTTACCTTTATTAAAATGCCCTTTTGAACCATTCTGTTTTACATAGTTGGCAGAATGATAAAAGTGTGGAAGCTTTCCTGACTTCCTCAGAAAGGCCATTCCACAAATGGGAACCACGACAGAAAATATGTGTGTTTGGGCAGTTGCTGATCATTTCCATTCGTTGGGTGGCACCATTAGAAGCCTTGAGTTTAACAGAGAAGAAGGTTGAATTTACAGTTTCAGGTTTCAGTAACTGGAAGAAGGCTCTCACATGTCTTTAATTCTGCAAACTATGCCTGCCAGGGAGGGCAGGATATAAATCGAATTAAATAAATAAATAATAAAACAGTTGCTTGGGTGGCCATTTTTATAAACCTTATACAGAACAGGTCTGTAGTCTATTGATTTGTTGTATGTTCTATCATGTTCATACAGCATTGTTTTCATTTTTGTAATTCCATTTTCTGGATAGCTTGACATAGCATGTTTGATACTTTTTTGCATTTTTGTCATTTTTATAAGCCTATTCCTATTGCATATTTTATTAGATCTCTCATGCTGTTTGATTACAATGTTCTATACCATGTAATCTACCTTGAGTCTCAAGTAGAAAATTGGTAAATAACTAATAAAAGAATAAATAAATAATAAAATAAATAATGATTGGCCAACCACCACTGTATTTATTCCCCCACCTCCCCCTAATTTTTTTTCTGGCTACAGGCCTACCTCTCCCCTGCCTTCATTTCCAGACTCTGTTCTTTCCCTTCCTCTTGCAGTGTCTTGCATCAGGCTTAGTTCAGAAAGCAAAGCCATAAATGGCAATTTGCAACATACTTCAATAATATTGCCAAGAGTTATTTTTCCAAGCTGTGGTTTCCCTTAAACTCCCCTTTCAAAGCTGGGTGCTCGCATTCCCTTCACACCCTTCCTCTTCTCTCGGATGGAGGGATTGTACATCTTTCTCTTCCAGACCTTCTGCTTGAAATTGCAGCTTTACCTTTAATTTTTAAAAAAAAAAATAGGCAGGCAGGCTGGCTGGCTGACGTTGCTTCTTGTTGTTCTTCTGTAAGAAAAATCCGGCATCTTTACCTGTTGCTACTAGACTGAGGATTGTGTGTGTGTATGTGTGTGTGTGTGTGTGTGTGTGTGTGTGTGTGTGAGAGAGAGAGAGAGAGAGAGAGAGAGAGAGAGAGAGAGAGAGAGAGAGAGAGAACACAAAAAAAGGAGATATAATGGATTTTTTTTCAGCAAGAAACTTAAAGATAGATTACTGGCCAGTTTCAGGAAAAAGGATCCCAGTATAGCTAATATGTGTTTTTCTGCCCTCCATTTCCCTCTATCATATTGCTAGGATCATAGCTGCCAATACTAAACAATGGGTGGCTTCCGGTTTCTGCTCAGCTTGACAGTTGCTCATTACATAGCTCCCGGGGAATTTTAATTTTTTTAACTCTTAGTATATAAATTTTTGTTTTGTTTTAACCATATTTAACCTTGAAATAGGGAAGACTTAAAAGAGCCAAGAGTTGGGTGGGTATTCAGAATTGACCCAAGAAAAGATAAGAACACATTCTCCAATTGACACTCCCTAATTACTGAGATAATGATGGCAGCTATATTGGGTGTTTTGATGGATTATCCTGGCTAGTAAGATAAGTCTACAGCTGTTTTAGGGGCAGCAAGGCGAAGAGACTGAGGTGCAGCCAGAGGGAGAGACTGATCCAGAGCCTGGCCCACCACCCCCAGTTGGAGACATCCCAGGCCAAAATCCCCACCTAGCTCACCTGATTTTCCCAGACACACGGCACGCCAGCATCTGAATGTGCAAGAGAGATGGAGGAGTGCCAGACTGCAGCTGTTGCAAAGGCAACATGAGGGGCTGTGAGTCTTTGCAGGTTGACTCCCAGGGAAGGGAGGACCTGGTCATAAACACCCCCGCTCAGCTGCTTCAGCATGGAAGCAACCATGCATGCTTGGACCTGATCCTGGCTGTCGGCCTCCACTCCTTGCTCCTGAAAACTTTGACTGATTTCCTGGCTTTCTGACCTTCAGCTCTGTGTCTCGGCTTGCTTTTGGACTGCGTATCCAGCTTCCAGTGAAGGGTATCTATGGCGACCGGCTAGCTTCCAGCTCACAAGCATTTTTCCATCCATTGGAAACTATGGGGGATGGGGGCACCTCCTGGAGCCCGTAGAATTGAACCCCCTAGTCCAATCTTTTTGAAACTTGGGTGTCCATTTTTTGGCTTTTTTTTTTTTGAGGAGAGGCACCAGTAGCTAGGCTGTAAATTTGATGCTGTTACCTAAAAAAACAGCCACCCAGAACACCAGATACCCCAGATCGATTCTCCATTATAGGCTATGTGGTCTATTGACTATGATCCCTATAAGCTATAATGGAGCCAGAAAAAAACCTTTTTTTTGGCACACCCCTATTATGTTTTTCAGTATGGTTTGTAAGATGCCTTGAGTCACAATAAAAGTGGGATATAAATATTTGAATAAATAAGTAGTTTGGGCAGGTTTATACCATTTAAGCAACTTCCTGTTTGTTAGGTTAGGGAAGGTTCTGACAGTGATTGTTCCACCTCTGCTATACTTGGCCTGTAAATTTGTCATATTTCACTAAAAAAACCCCACCAAAGTAGACTGCAAGAGTCCCCCCCTCCAGTGCTAGTATGTTTTCTAAGGCTCAGCACAGGGTGACGGTCTGAGGCCAGGCCTACCAATATAGTGGACTGAGATGGGTAGACCTGTTCTCTGGAGGCCAGGTCTACCAATATAGTGGGAAAGGGTGGGTAGACCTGTTCTCCAGAGGCCAGGTATTCCAATATAGTAGAAAGGGGCAGTTAGACCTCTTCCCTGAAGGCCTGGTCATAAACAACCCCATAGAGGACAACGTTTTCTGTAATGAAATTTGACTTGATTCTGTGTTCTCCTATAGTGTTTAAATTATTCTTAAAATATAGTTTAAAATATAATTTAAAAGAATTCATTCTGAGATTTTTACAAGGTTATGCAAATAATCTAAGAAACTAATTTATGCGATTGTCAAATGTAGACTCACATTGATGGTAACCACACCAAAAGGGATGGTTATAAAGGTAGGGCAGATGAAAGATTCTACAGATTGGATGATGACCAAAAACTTAACCAGTGGGATGAAACTACTATGCTGTAGCCAAAATTTTACAATAACAACCACCACCATGTACAGAGGCAGCATTTCTCTGGTCTGGTGCAATGTTCCCTCTAAGCTGTGGAGTCCTGTGAGCAAAAATCCTACTTCGTGAGCTCCTGGCATTAAAGTTGTGAGCGAGCAGTTTGGCTACTGCATAAATCAGTTTGCTCTGGAGCCCTCTTTCCTGAGCTAAGACAAAAATCTGTGAGCTGGAGGCTAAAAACCTGTGAGCTAGCTCACACTAACTCAGCTTAGAGGGAACACTGGTCTGGTGTATCCTTTACTGTGCAAAAGGACCAAGCTGAGCCATCTTGTCCCTGGCATTCTTCCCAGAACTATGCCTAAGAAAATCTTAGCTTGTTGGGTCATATTTTCCCTTCAAATATGGGCTGGGGGAAAGATGAATGAGAAGGATAAGGGAGCTTCCATTTTTGGAAGCACGGTCTAAAATAAAGATGTGTGTGTGTAGGAAGTGGCGATGCAGGGCTTGTGTCTGTCTGGTGAGTCAAGGGCCAGAGAATGCAAGAAACAACCAAAAGGCGAATGAATAATACACCACTTGCCCGGGATATAGCAATTTTAAAACCTTTTTCCCCCGAATGCTTTTCAAGTCCCTAAGATCTTTCCTGGAAGGAGGCAACTCCTATTTTAGCTCCTTTCTTTCCACATTTCTGACAAAGGCATACTCCTTATGCCTGTATAAGCTGCCTTCGTTTCTTCTTCATCTTGACTTTGTCTCTCTAATTGAGTTTGGCAGCTTCCTGTGGCTTACCTCTCTACTCGCACTGTCCTTTACAAAGAGAACAAAGTGTAGCGGCTGTAAATGACCCATCCCACTGAATCAAACATGGGAGATTAGATGTGCTGGTGACAGGCCCACACACCATTTGGAATCTGACTGGCTGTTCTACTTGTCTCCAGGGATACAGAGACACGGAGAGAGAATGTGTGGTACTTGCTGTCTGGTTGTTGCGCATTCCTGCACCTAAGTGCTAATAAAAAAGTAAGTTTGTGTGTATTTGTGTGTGTGTGTGCATTCACTTATGCCTTATGTGTACAAGAGGGGACTATTTTATTGGCTGACTAGGGCACTTCCAAGCATCCATCATTGCAAACTTGGACATGGGAAACACAAACTACCTCGCGACACAGACTTTGCACTATACATTAATATTGGTCTGGTGTGGCTCACCCCACCCCCAGAATTCTGGGATTCACAGTAGGGTTGGAGAAGAAATGTTCTGCATCTTTATATATATATAATTTTTTAATTTGTTTTATATTAAGACATATACAAATGAATGGATTCAAAGGATATATATATAACATGAAAGTATATATGCAATATTTTTTTCCTTCTGTGAGTCATCCTACTAAGTCATTACTATCATACAACGAAGATTTTAAATTGTCTTTTTTCCTATACAAATGTAGAATCTCATCCAAGCCTCTTGATACTCGTCGTCTTCTTTTCCTTGAAGCTGGATTGTTAAGTAGTCCATTTTAGCTATCTCCAATATTTTATCAACACCGTCCTTTTGTTTTGGTATCTCTTCATTCTTCCACTTACTCGCTAGTGCGATCCCGGCTGCGGTTAGAATATGGAGAATTAAATACGTATCGGTTTTTAAAAAATAATCCGGTATTATATTCAACAGAAAAAGTTCCGGTTTAAAGGGTACATGCGCTTCAATTATCTGATTTAACATAACTTATATCTCAATCCAATACTTACTTTTATCACACGTCCACCAAACATGAAAATTTGAACCCACTTTCTCTTTACACTTCCAACACTTATTAGATAGGTTAGGATACATTCTAGCAAGCTTGTCTGGCGGTAAATGCCACTTGTTCTGCATCTTTAGCAGAGACTTAATGGGATGTTATTCACAAGATTATGTTGTTTACCCCCATGCCATGAAAAGACTCAACTGCCCCTTCCCACATGTTAAGCCTTTATTAAAGGGGAAATACATTTTTGGCATTGTGTTGTGTTCTTTCCTAGATCCTTCATAGAACTACTGATCCTCAAGACAGGGAATAAGTATTAAATCAGCTTTAGTCTGTTGTGTTTTATTTATTTTTGCTCTCAAGTGGCAGCCAAGTTATGGTGACTCCATACAGTTTTCAAGGCAAAAGACACTCACAGGTGGTTTGCCCTTGCCTGTTTCTGCACAGCAACCCTGGACTTCCTTGGGGGTCTCCCATCCAAGTACTAACCATGGCCAACCCTGCTTATCTTCCAAGATCTGGCAAGATCAGGCTAGCTTGAACTATGCAGATTAGGGCACTCTGTTGTCTAGGTATGCCTAATATAAAGACAAAGCAGTTATCCCAGTTGTTACACTGGATTCCAGCACAGTCTTATTTTGCCTTCCTTCCTTCCTTCTCTGAGGAATTACATTGGCCATTCCACTCTAAAATACCTTCCTCATTTTGCTGGTCACATTCGCAGAACAATTGATGGCAACTTCTCCAAAATCACATAAATATAGTTAGCAGAATAGTTTCAGTGGAAATTATCATTAGTGCAGTTCTTACCCCACTAGTCATATGAGAATGTTCTTGCAGTTGAAACAGGTTTGGGAAGAGTTCCTCTTGGATATTGAACTCCCAGATACTCCACAATCTGTATAGGATTCTGCTTTGCCTGCTCTCACATGAGGCTGTCTAAGACTGAATCAAACTATTGGTGAATTTAGCATAGAATTGTTTACTCTCAGGCCACTCCAAATGGAGTTTTTTTCTTAGCTTTCTTACTATGGTGTGATTTCAGGGCACATCCACAAGATGACGTTCTCTATCCATCCAGTTTCTCTGTGTGTGTCCCCCCCACCCCTTTGCTGCAGTCATTCCAAAACCTGGTTTGGTGCAATCTTTTTACAAAAGGTCATAGTCAAAGTCCCTTTGCATGCTGTATGGAAGAGTAGCTGTGAGTTTTTGCCCACATCAGTGCCCCTTTCCTTGCCTGTCTGCCACCCCCTTCATATACCATTGGAGGGCTGGGGGGGGCTTTAAAAATCAGTAATTGACACATTAGCAATTAATGATTTATTATAAAACTTGAAAAAGCCTTCCTGTGGTGCAGGCAAAGGAGGTGGTGGCCACAGGAGATTGAGGAAAGCAAAGAGCAAGGAAAACTGTTGTGTGGATGCTTCATTGCCACTGTAAATGCTTTTGTATTTGCATAGGAAGGAACATGGAAAATCATCAGTCTGTGGAAGCACTTTGCTATGGCTATCTAAGGTTTCAGGCAAACGTTTGTCCCTAGCCCTACTACTGAGATTCTTCCATGATGGAAGTTGCTGGCAGTCTCTGGGACTTTGTGTTTGCACATCATGTTCATGTCCCATCCTTCAGTGTCTCTAAAGTAGAAGCATCTGAGTAATGGCATTTCCCTATGACATTACAGACAGTTTACCATGCAACAGCTAATACTTAGGTACAGATGCCCAAGTACAAAATATATGTGAACTAAGGCGTGAAGGATGCCTGGTAAAACAATCCACATGCAAGAACCAGACACAGAGGACCAGCAAGAGGATTTTGTGCTGGTACAGAAGTACCAGTCCATAAACTATACTCTTTAAAAGCATGTTAAAGTTATGTTGTATTCTTAGAACAATGGCAAAAGAGTTGGAG
Source organism: Gekko japonicus (assembly GCF_001447785.1). NCBI lineage: Eukaryota > Metazoa > Chordata > Lepidosauria > Squamata > Gekkonidae > Gekko > Gekko japonicus. Next base: position 937,185 of record NW_015172016.1, on the reverse strand, counting down.
GCCAGTGTGGTGTTGTAGTTAAGAGTGGTAGATTCTAGTCTGGAGAACCAGGTTTGATCCCCCCCCTCCACATGACACCTGCTGGGTGACCTTGGGTCAGTCACAGTTCTCTCAGAACTCTCTCAGCCCCACCTACCTCACAAGGTGCTTGTTGTGGGGAGAGGAAGGGAAGGCAATTGGAAGCCGCTTCGAGAATCATTAGGGCAGAGAAAAGCAGGTATAAAAACCTACTCTTCTTCATGTGGAGTTTTTCAAAAGAGAAATGCCCTGGCTCGGGGTGTGAATGGAAGTTCTGCCTGCAGCCCTCAATTTTAATTCTAAAGTATTTGGAGAAAGGCTGCAATTGCTCAGTGATGAGGGAAGGCACTTATACTTCACTAGGAATAAGGCCCATTGTGGAAATAAATGCAATGAGCTCTAGAACGAGGTTTTGGGCTGATGCCCCAGCCTTGGGTACTGAGTGTCAATTTCCTGTGGCGACCTCAGCAGGGTATAATGACACAGAGTCCACCATTTTCTCCAAGGGAACTGATCTCTGCCATCTGAAGAGCACTTGTCATTCTGAGTGATCGCCGGCCCCCACCTGGAGATTGGCAACAATGGTTCCCCAGGAGGAAATGGCTGGTTTGGAGGGTGGAGTCTATGGCATTGTTTCTAAGGTCCCACCCCTCCTCAAACCCCACCCTCTCCAGGCTCCAGACCTCAAATCTCCAGGAATTTCCCAACCTGAAGGTGGCAACCTTTATCTGCCCCTTTGACTTCAGCTTTCCATCTCCTCTCCCTCCCTGTAGCCTCTACCTAGGAAAAGTACAGTCTTTCTCTGCAGTGGGGACGAAAGCCGCTCACATCATTCTCCTCTCCCCCTTTTGATCTGCACAACAACCCTATGAGGTATGTTCGGCTGAAAGTCTGTGAGTAGTCTGGAATCACCAAATCAGCTTCCACAGCAAGAACCTGGGTCTGGCAGACCCTGCTCTGAAGTGCTAACTGCTACACCACACTGGCTGTCCTAGTTGAGAGCCAGTTTGGTGTAGTGGTTAGGAGCATAGACTCTAATTTGGGAGATCCAGGTTTGATTCCACACTCCTCCACAGGCAGCTGCTTTTGTGACCTTGGGTCAGTCAGAAGTTCTTTCAGAGCTGTTCTCTCAAGGGCAGTTCTTGAGAGAGCTCTCTCAGCTCCACCTACCTCACAGGGAATCTGTTGTGGGGAGGGGAAGGGAAAGGGATTGTAAACTGCTCTGAGATTCCTTCGGGTAGTGAAGGGTGGGGTATAAATCCAGTATCTCCTCCTTCTTCTAGAGGGGCTGCTGCTGGTAAACAGGAGCAAGCAACCAGGCCTAGTTGTCATGCCAGTCAGGTGTCATCAAGTCACCCAGAGGGCACTGCCAGGCCTAGGTTAGCGAACTTCCAGGTGGAGCCTGAAGATCGCCTGGTATCACAACTGAACTCCAGACAACAGATATCTCTCTCCCCCTGGAGAAAATAACTGCTTTGGAGGGTGGACTCTATGGCATTCTATTCAGCTGAGGACTCTCCCCTCCCCGAACTCTAGCATCCGTAGACTCCACCACAAAATCTCCAGGAATGTCCCAACCTGGAGCTGGCGACCCTAGTCAAAACCGGCCCCAATGAGTTCCCCACAAAGGCCAAAGTAGGCCTGGAAAGGGTCTCCTGCCCCTGCCTTTTCACTGACAGAACCAAGCTTGGTTGCCTAGCAACAGCCACTGAGGGGAAAGTGAGCCCCACAGCGGTTTTGGCAGTTTTTTCAGACAGGGAATTGCCAAGCCGGCAGTGGGCGGGGGAGAGGAGTGGAACCAGAACCCAGCCAATGGCATGCAAGCGCACAGCACAGCCAATGGGAGAGAAGGAAAGTGCCAATACACAAGGCTTTAATATATATAGCATTATAATGTTGCTTCAGATCTCTATCTCTGTGTTTTTTAAAATAAAGGATATGGAGAAAACAAGGAAAAGATGGCACTAAGAGGGATAATTTAAAAAGGAAGGGCAGAATTACAAACACACCCATGTACCTTGAGGAGCATCCATGTCTAAGACCACTGTTTTCTCCTATAAAACATACAGAAGATGTATCCAGGAAAGGATCAAGTTGCCGCTTTCTCACACACTGAATAATGTACTTCCTTTGTTTCTTTTTTCTTTTTGGTATTTTCTTATATTTTTCCTATGTGCGTGTGTGTGTGTGCACCTGGATGTCATGTCGATCTTTGGTGACTGACTGTGTGTGCACCTGGAAGTCATGGTGACCTCTGGTGACTGACCCCTACTGAGAGCCTGGAGGATATTCAGAGAGGTGGTTGCCCCTCCTGATGCCTCTGGTATTTCAAGGAGGTTTCCCATCCAGGTACTTGCCAGCTTCTGAGATCTGACAAGATTGGGCTTGCCTGGGCTATCCAAGTCAGGGCTGAATAATGTACTTTCAATTAGGATTGCCAGGCCCTTACCAGCTGGCAGTGGGGGGCTCCAGGAGCAGGTCAGGGAAGCAGGCATGGTGTGATGATGGCACCCGGAAGTGATGTCATCACGTCGCCGACATCAGAGGGCAATACTCTAGTTTTTGGGCAACACTTTATGGTTTGAACCCAATTTTACCACAGAGATTTACCCCAAAACTAGAGTGTCACCCCCTTGACATCAGTGACGTGATGATGTCACTTCCAGGTGACATCATCACATCGCATTCAGGGGCATTTGCGGGTGGGTTTTTCCCCCACCAGCAGCAGAAAGGGCCCACAAAAGTGGGGGAACCCCTGCCCAGATCATGGCCTGGCGATCCTACTTTCAATCCACTTCCAGTGCATTTTGCAAGTGGATTTTTTGTATGAAACCAAAATTCACTTGCAAATGACTGCTGAAGTGGATTGAAAGTGTATTATTCAGCACAAAAGTCTCTCCAATGAGAGAAAGGCAATTTATACAGGCATAGCCTTCACAACAGATGCCACACTATTCTGACACAGTGAGGAGCTATCCAACAATCACTTGTCAAGGGATACTTTTGTGCACTTGTGAATATGTTAAATATAAAGTAGAAGAAAGGCATTTTAAGATTGGATGCACGTGCTAGCCAAGGAAAGTTTTACCTTTAAAAAGCTCCCCCTCGTATACATATTTAATGTCCTGTGGGAAAACATCCACAGTAGCTTCCATTTCAGGCTCATCCCTTGGGCCCTCTTCTGCTGTTACTGTGTGTTCTAAGAAGTAGCAGGTGTGCACCCAGGGTTTGTTTGGATCTTTAGTAGGGTTGCCAGCTCCGGGTTGGGAAATACATGGAGATTTTGGGGGTGGAGCCTGAGGAGGGTGGGGTTTGGGGAGAGGAGGGACTTCAATGAGTATAATGCCATAGAGTCCACCTTCCAAAGCACTCATTTTCTCCAGGTTGAACTGATCTCTGTCACTTGGAAATCACTTGTAATCCCAGGAGATCTCCAGCCACCACCTGGAGGTTGTACAAGTGTGAAATCACAGGCTAGGTTGTAAGTAAACAAAAAGCAGCCATGATATTATTATGCAATCTATTCAATAATTATTATTAAGCATTTATATTATGGTACAAATTACAGAACACATTCCAATATACAAATATTTGAAGTGTCCTTGTAAACCAAACTGTCCCTGCTCAAAAGACCTCTGTATACTAAAATTTAATGGCTTTACACAGTCCTTTGACAGAGATGTAAATTATTCCAAATATGTGACCAACTGGCATGGCTCCGACAGACCAGCTCCACACCCATGTTCAGTCCTTTATCAAGGTACCGTGGCAGTCACTATAAACCATATAAACATATAACAATGTTTCAGAACATTCTTGGGAACTACACATCACAGCACATAATCCAATTTCATACTCACAAAAAGTTTTTTCTCTGCTTGTTTAGTCTGTTTAAAGGAGTGTTTTACACTGCAGACCCTGAAATCTATGTTTACATTCCATTTAATACAGTGTTAGTGCTTAGATCTCTCTGCTGGTTTCTCGTCTAATCTAATCTAGGACACTACTAATTGGTTACATGTTGCAACGTATATCCCAATGATTGTTAAAGAGCCTGAAAAATATCTTGAGCACCTTGCTAAATTTAAAATACAATTGTAAATTTTTTGTTCTGCCCTGTCTTTAAGAGAATATTTGTCTTCAAAAATATTTATTTTTAAATCATTTTTATAAAAAACAACTTAAATCTAAGGAAAAATTTAATCTGTGGGGCTGTAGGGTGTTTAAACGAAATATCCACTTACACTCTAATTGTAGTAGCATTTTTGTACATTTATATTTCTAGTCTCCTTGACTGTAGCACTAAAAATTTAAAATCACTATCACCATGTTGTTCTGTTAGAAAATGTTGGGTCAATGGGGCTTCCTAGATTTTGTTCCTCAATCATTAGATGTGTTCTAAAATATGGACTCTGACTTGTCTTGTGATGTTGCCCACATACATTTTGGAACAACCACACAAATAAGGTATATCACATTCACTGTTTTTGCAAGTAGAGAAATGTGACAATACAATTTTATGATTACCAGAAAGTAAAAATTCTGAACCCTCCCAAGCCATCAGGCAACATTTACATTGTCCACATTAAAGGTGTCCTGCTACTGGCAAATCCCTGCACTCTGTGTCGATGAATTCTGATCTAATAATTTGGTCCCTAATGCTTTTGGTCCTTTTGTATGATAGCTGTTAGAATCCACAGAAAAGACACTGATAAAAATACCTACATTTTGATTCTTTCTACCCAGTGCATTTGAGGCATAACATTCCTTATACCCAATTTTTACAGATTAAATGAAATGCAACTTTGGAACAAGATTATAGTAGGGAATGTAAGTATATGCAGAATAAATTCAAACACAGGGGTTATCCTGAACTAGAGAGAAAGCCCAAAAATTACCTAGGGCCAATCTCCTCTCTGATAGATCAAAACAACACACAACTAAAATACAATGGGCCATTGATTACACTGCTTTGGCTATACCTATCCAAAAAATTATCAAAAAATATTCGCCACTTATAGAGAACCTGCCAAATTGTTAAAATCTGCCATGGATAGGGTACAGAAGGAGGGAAATATAAGTGAATGAGGGATTTACTTGAGGCTGACTGCTTTTCTGTGGGATCAAAGGAGACTTCTACCTCTGAGCTGTTATGCCTTGTGATATGTGGTGGTTCAGTTTGTTTTGCAAGAAGCCTTTGCAATCAGTAACTTTTACAACAAGCCTGTGTTTAATTCTCCTATTGCAGGAGGAAGACCAAGAATCAGAAACTGAGAAACTAGTCGTAAGGGAACCTGAGTCTGAAAATGGTAAGTTTTGGGCTGTATCATGATTGGTGGCAGAAATGTGAGTGATGGAAGCCTTTACCAATGATGCAACAAATATCTTTCATAAATGCAGTTAATGCAAAGAGCCATTTAAAAATCAAATGCACATTGATTTGCAGCTGCAGGAAATGCAGGGACCTATTGTGAAAACAGCCTTAGTGTTGAACTATTTTATGGTGGGGGGATTTCTATCCCACACTCCCCTGCTAGTGGGCTCAGGGCAAGTCGCAACAAGTGGGTATACCGTTAAAATATACAATACATACAATTTAAAAACTATAAAACCTGTAATACAGTACATGATGGCGAGCGAGCTCCATGGTGTATGCAGTATATGTGCCCAAGGAAGTGAAATGTAACGGAAGTACTTTTAAAAAGAGTTTACATGACTTTTGGTATAAGGACATAGTCAGTTAGGGTTGCCAACTCCAGCTGGAGAAATAAATGGAGATTTGGGTTGGCACCTAGGGAGGGTGGAGTTTGGGGAGAAGAGGGAGTTCAGTGGGGATGTGATGCCATCGAGTCTACCTTCCAAAGCTGCCATTACTTCCAGGGGAACTGTTTTCTGTCATCTGGAGATCAGTTGTAGTTAGTTAGTTTACCTTTATCAGCATTATAAAAGGGAGAACATTAAACAAATATATTTTATTTATTTATTTATTTATATTTATACCTTCGGCTTATATACCGCCCTGACCCCGAAGGGTCTCTGGGTGGTTTACATAGTGGTTCTAACCAACCAATTAACCTAACTAGGGCCACATTGTCAACAGGGTGGTGACTGCCTACCAGCACCCCAGGCTAGTTGTCATCTGGCTTCCTTCCGCGGCTTCAGATATTGGCATCCTGGTGCCCTTTCTGGAGCCGATCTTTCCCGAGCAGCTTCCTCCGGCAGGTCTCATCTTGGCACGTGGCTCTGTGTTGGCTGCAGTTCCGGCTACTGTCCACAGGTGGCTCCGCCGCGCTGTGCCGCACGTCACCCCGCTCTCCAAGGCTCCACTTCTCCGGGCTCTGCCTCCGACATTGCTCCACCGGGTCGCCAGGAACTGCTCCGCCGCCATTGTTGCCACTGCCGCCGAACCCTCTACCTCACAAGGAGGAGGGGTGCCCCCTGCCACCTAGGGCAGGTACCCACTTTATCTACTTGCATTTATGATGCTTTCGAACCGCTGGGTGGACAGGAGCTGGGACGTGGGCCGGGAGCTCACCCCGACCGCGGTGGGTTTCGAACAGCCGTAATGGCTGTTCATTGATGTTACTTTGCAGGTGTTCTTACTGCCTGTGCCACCGCTCCCCTAAAAGAACTAAACATAAAATGAATCACAAATTGAAATGTCCCAAAGTTACAGTATAAGAACAGTAACATATAAAAACTTTGCCACTGAATCAGTTATATTGTCATCATTGTTGTTAGCAGAAACAACAATTTATATGTATCAGGACCATAATGCTGAATAAAATTGGAGATAAAATACTATGTCTAATATTATTATAATAAGGACACTCTAACAACACATGAGGCACTGTTTCAATAGTTCCATTTAAACAAGAGCAATGTTTGTTAATAAGGGGTATACTCTGAAATCTTCTGGTTAAAATCGCTGAAGGTAAAACCTAGCAAGAGAAAAAAATCTACAAATTTTTGGAGTCTGTAATTGTTAAAAATAACTAGGGAGAAGTCCTACAGTGGGAAGTATCCCATGGCCAAGGGGAGAGTAGATCTTGTTGACTGCATTGTACAGATTAGCTAGCTCTACCTCCAGTACTCTGTTCATTTTCCGATTCTGAAAGTAGAAGGAAAGATTTGAGGGGATATTCAAAGTTCCCAGTTTACTCTATATGGTAGCTAGGCAAGGTGAAAACTCAGATTCCATTAAAAACTGGTAATTGTAACTGGAAGGATCAGGGTTATAATGCAGCTGAAGCCAATAGTTAAAGGTCATAAGCCATGCCCTAATAGTCATCAGGGGCCATTTCGTAGAAAAAGAGGTGCAGGAGCTCATTAGCAAAACTTATTTGCATATGCCACACCCCCTGACATCACCGGAAGTGGCAGAACTCCAACTCGTTTGAATAGAGTAGGATTACAGTGTTAGATTTAGAAGCTTAACATTCAAACCCTGCAGCAGCTCTACCTGTATGCAGGTCAACTGTAAATGAGCAAGAGATGCATTTAAGATCATTTAAACAGACTTCAACACACATATCTCACTGGTACAATATATCTGAATTATCTAATAGCAACTTCTCCATAAAATATGCCTAAATCAAGCATTTCTGAGCCCAACATGACAACTGACAAAGGCTGCTTAAAGTTGTACTGTTCCCCTCCCCCTCCCATTAAATCACAACCCCTTAAAGCAATGAATCCCTTCAGCTTACCAGACCTCTTTCTACAGCCACAAAAGGCCATAACTAACCCCTAAATGGATGCAGGGGTCATTTCGTAGAAAAAGAGCTAGGGGGACTCATTAGCATAACTCATTAGCATATGCCACACCCCCTGACATCACCGGAAGTGTGTCCTCCCCACAGCCGGCGGCAACCTCCAGCGGGCACCAGCAGGGAGCTCCAGGCCCCGCCCTCCTGCACCTCACCCGGGGGGATGGCGTCCCCCCGTGTCCCCCCCAAATGACCCCTGAATGGATGGAATGGGTACAGAACTCAGCAAGAAAAAGAGGCAGAAGGATGCAGAAGCCAAGCTTTTGGCAATGCAAGCTCTGCAAGAACACCTGATTTAACAAGGCTGTTCTTGTAAGTGAAGTATTGATCACTCACACATCCCACTGATTCCTATTAAGAACACAAGAGAAGCCAATGTTGGATCAGGCCAATGGCCCATCCAGCCCAACACTCTGTCACACAGTGGCCAAAAATACCAGGTGCCATCAGGAGGTCCAGCAGTGGGGCCAGGACACTAGAAGCCCACCCACTGTTGCCCCCCCCCCAAAGCACCAAGAATACAGTGCAAAAATACAGTACATCTGGAAGCAAAGATATCCTTTTCTGATGGTACAGTCTTTTGTGTGTTTTCAAGGCAGGAGACATTCAGGAGTGGTTTGCCATTGCCCCAATCCAAATACCAGCCAAGGCCAGCCCTGCTCAGCCTCCAAGATCGTATGAGATTGGGCAAGCGTGGGCTATCTAGGTCAGGACCTTTTTGAAAACCTCTCTTGTTATTTCACACTCAATAAAGTGTTTTAACTACCCAGGCTTCCTTGGGATTTCCAGGAATGAACCAGTTGGTTCTATCTTTATTACAGCCCACAAGCAATACAGTAATTCTTTGGTCAACCCCAGCCAGTGAGTTCTTTGCTCAGAAAATGCCTTTTTAAAATCAGCCCAAACAGGTTCCAATTAACTCAGATGTGCTTGAAGATAAAAACTACAATGAAGTAACACCTGAACCAGTGATTCCGTCAAGTTATCACAGCAGGAATGAACCAATTGTTCAGCCTTTTGAATGCCTCTCACATGCATTTACCCAGCATCTGCCATAAATGATGGTAAATCAGTTCCATTCTAAATCCTGCACTTTATTATAGTCAGTAAGATTGGCTCACAGTACAAAGCAAAGTTAAAATCCACCGATGGCAACCAACTCCCTCAAACTGTACCTAATTTTAGAGTTAAGACTGTGGCCTTTGGGGTTTTGGATAACAAGAAGTCTCTCTGGCTGTTAAGAGCTCTATTAACAATTCTGAATATTTGGCCTTGGGAAAGGTTTGGAGAGGACACAATCCATCCATGGAGATGAAGCTGAGGATCTGGTCATTACCTATACGGGGGTCCTCCTGGGACCGCCATCCACCCTGTGTGCCCACATCAGAAGGCCAAGCAGATATGAAATAAATGAAAGATATCTGACTGGTCAAATGAGATCACTACAGCCCCGACTGTTACAGCTTAAGGATTCTTTCCCCAAAACACACACAACTCACAGCGACGGTTTCTTTAATGGGAACTGTGCTTCTCATCCGCACACCTCAGCAGTTGTTAAAAAAAAAAAAGAAAGTAAAAGAACAGAAACTCGCAGTTGCTGCAGTGTGCCTAATGTATAACCGTTTCCTAGCCTTGACTGTGCAGAAAACTAGCTACACGCAAATTCACTCTGCACATGCTCGGACACGCTCATCCCTTACTTGCACTCACACTCCCTCGCCTGTTTTAATTGCACTTTACCCGGGAATAAAAACTCCAGGAGTCGACCTGGGTGAAAGACCCTCTGATTCCCGGCGTGGGGGCTTGGTTCCCAGCAGCAACCATGTGCCAGATCAGGGGGCCCTGGCTTGCAAGGCAGGCTCTGACCATGGCTTGGGACCCCCAGTGTCCTGGAAGCACCGGCGCCATGCAGCCCCCCCTCTGGGAGCGTGCACGAAGCAGGTCGCTCGGGCCAAGGGGAGGAGAGGCAGGCAGGCAGGCAGGCAGCTGTGGGTGGCTGCAACAGAGGGAGCCCCTATTCCCAGCGGCCAGCTTTCCCAGGCTGCCTCCTCCTCCATGCGTGCCGCAGCAGGCGGTTTCCAGACGAAGCATGTTGGAATGTTCAGGGGAGTCCATGACCAAAAATAGAATTATATATACCAAAGGATTCAGGGCCACCCAATGAAGTTGATGGCAGAAGATTCAGTCAAAGAAAGTACTCCTTTACACAATGCAAGCTAACTTATGAAATTCACTGTGAGGAGATGGCTTTTAAAGGGTACCAGTCAAATTGAGGGTAGATCTATCAACAGCCTTGATGGCAGCCCTGGAGCCAGGATTTTTTTGGGGGGGAGCACCAATTAAATTAAATTAAAGTTTTAAAAGCCATCCTAAAGGAGCAAAGGGTAAGTCCATTCATGATTCTCTTTGAACAAGGTGAAATCCTAGCTGAAATCCCGCCCATTCCCTTCTCCTTCATCTCTGTAAACCTGTCTCCAGGAGACCTCCCCCCCCATCCTTCCTCTTGGTAGGAAGAGACCCTTTATTGTCGGGACACTGCAGCAACCTTAACAGCCATCTCCTACGAATGTGCCGCTAACCAACTAATCGAGGTACTCCCAGACCCTTTGCATGCCCTTTCACCACTTTTGGAGAATCAGCCAGAGCAAAATGGGAGAGCTTCAGATTCTGGTTTCTTTTCCTCTCTGGTGGGTGGAGCACTGGAGCAGGAGGCACAGCTTGGCTTTTTGCAGCATGGGATGGACTGCAGGCTGTTGCTTACTGAGGTGAGCTCACCTCATCATGGGGCGATCCTTAGCCCTCCTTCCTGGGCTACCAGTTCCTGCTGGGGTGGCTATTAATCATGGTTATTAGTCACAGGTGCTTAAGGCCTGCGTGGTGTGGCACAGCTGAATAAATAATGCTGACATTCAGAATTAAAGGGGGAGCACAGGTGGGGGCGCTGCCCTGCTTGATGGCAAATTTAACCTCTAGGCTCAGAGGCACACCAGTTATTAGGGAGCAGCAACTGGGGTGAAATGTTGCCTTATCATGTTTGTGGAGGCATCTAGTTGACCGTTGTAGGAAACAGGATGCTGGACTAGATGGCCTCACTCTATGTTCTAAGATTAGGAAGAAATCTCTTTTCATATGATGTTATTTATTTGGTTGGTTATTAGATCCTTTCCCTGAATTATTTCTACATTCAAATTTTTCCAAGTCCTAACTTAAAAATGGCCCTTCTAAAATATGCATAGTCTTAAATATGTACTAGGAATATCTAATGAAAGAGTCCAGTAGCTTTAATTCCATTGACTTTTGAAATCTAATTCAGACAAACTTCCACCATTTCTCTAAGCAGGCCTTTCTCTGATGGATTCCTATTTTTGGCCAACCAAGCAATTCTGGAAAAGTTGAAACCACTCCCAAAATATGAAGCTTACCCCTTTCTCTTCGCATAATGTACAAGGAGATTGTGAGAACCATTGTAGAGCAACTGGAAAATTCCCCAGTGGCAAACCTCTGTTGTATTGCTACAACTACATTAAATGAACACCAGAAGCCCTGCTAAGGGATTAGTAATGTCATAAATGTCATAAAAACACTTAAAGGGGATTTTTGTTTTGGTGCACCGCCCCCCCGCCCCCCAGCGTTATGATCAATGTTCCCTCTAAGCTGTGGAGTCTTGTGAGCAAACGTTCTACTCTGTGAGCTTCTGGCATTAAACTTGTGAGTGAGCCGTTTGGCTGCTGCATAAATGAGTTTGCTCCAGAGCCATCCTTCCTGAGCTAAGAGGAAAATGTGTGAGCTGGAGGCTAAGAAATTGTGAGCTAGCTCACACTAACTCAGCTTAGAGGGAACACTGATTATGATGCAACTGAAGGGACTGATAAAGCACTGTAGTGTTTAAGATCAGAATTTTGATATATTTTATGCTCAGGCCTCTCCCCTGACCCAGTAAAGATGAGAGTCCAGTGAGCTGTTGCTTTCCATTTCTTTCTTCCTAACAGAGATGCAGACAGGCAGAGGGAGGAGGAAGAATGCAGTGGGCCAAGCATTCTTCTCTGTGTCCATCAGAACCCTGCTTGCTGTGTGTGAGCTGGAGAGCCTGAGTTGAATCCTAGGCTCTGTTGAAGGACTAGGGCAAAGAAGCTGTCACTTTCTATAAATATGGCTTTCAGTGAAGCAGGCCAGGGCATGGCACTTCCACATTCCTCTCAGGGGAAGGCAGAGAATTAACTGCATGCCTCAAAGCAGGCTGCTTACGTCCTTCTATTGAGCTGTTAATTCTTTCAGTTGCTATACATAGCAGAAGAACGAAAGGCAAGACTGCTGCTGGAATTTTTTTCTAGTGAAACCTGGCAATTCTCCATGCATTCTGTGTCAGAAGGCCTGTGTAATGGGGAGGGGAGAGAGATCCTTAGGATAAGTTAGGGTGCTGTTAAATTAACTGTACAAAGGATGGTGTCAAGCTCGGGCCTTGCTTGCCAGGTGTTTCCATATGGATTCACATGTATTTCTACAGTTCTCATGTAACCTTGCTCCTTTCCTTTCCTGTTTATCTTCTCTGCTGGGAAGGGGTGTGTGTGACTGGGTATGGCTGTCTGCTTTGCTTGGTTAGTGCTACCGTGTAACAGTTCTCACTCAGGGGCCTCCCAAGTGTGCTGTAAACATCTTGGGATGAGTGTCTAGATAATGTAACTTTTAGCTTGCAGGTGCTAGGGGCGGTCGTAGGGGCAAAGGCAGACATATGGCGGGCTGAATGAGAGAAGTGATTGGTCATTTGGCATCTGTGAGTTTTCCTGCTTTTTATTATATTGGGGGGACTGGCATCTGGAACCCAGTTCCGACACAGAAGCTGTCCATGCTTGGAACCTCTCTGTCTCCTAATAAACAAATTTTGCTGCTACAAGAGTGTTTGTGGGAGTCATTGCATCCAGGAATTGACAGATGAGAAACTGGGTGCTTGCCAAGCCTGTATGTTAATGGCCAAATGGATGGATGTCACATTCATACAGCAGCCAGACCAGCACTGCCCTTAATTCTGTAGGGCTGTGTGCAATAGCCAGGCTGTGGGTACTGTTACAGGGTTCTTACTATCATCTCATATCCCTTTTGTGATCCCAGAACAGGATTTTCACATGGTAGTCATCCCAGCTAAACTGAAAAACAGATACCAAAACTATTGTCATTTTTGTTTGGTTACATTTTATCAAACTAGAATAAGGAAATCCTGTGTAGATTTCCTAACTGATTCTAGGTATGCCAGTGACATTGCTTTACACTGCTTGAAGCATTTTCAGAGGATTTTTTAAAATTAAAAACTTAACAAAAAAGGAACATTAGGCTTACAAACAAAAGTGTATCCAAAAACACCAGCTCTAAGCATCTCATTATAATCTCAGTTTTCATTTTGTTTAAAATTAAGTTCTAGTCCTTATGGTTTCAGAGAAAATGTTGAAATACAGGGATGTGCACTTTAAAAAATATAAGTATTTTTTAATGTGGATTTCAGGAAGGATCGAAATGCTAATATGACTGGTCTAAGGACTGTAGAAATAAATTGAATTGAGTTGAATGCTAATATTCAGGTATATTTGTCCCCTGATACTGTTCTAGAATTTGGGTTCAATGGGGGGGGGGAGGATTCTGGAATTGTTTAAGTTCCATTATAACTAGGGTTGCCAAATCAGAAACTTACTGCAGCGGGGGACTCCCGGCCGGTGTCTTGAGCGCATGCGAGCGCGAGGAGCGTGCGCCGCATCCACGTCACCCGGAAGTGACGCGGGTACGCAGGGCACACTGGGGGCAAGGCCAGGACCATCCGAGGGAAAACCATAGAGTTTTCCCTCGGATGAGCGTGGCTCCGCCCCCAGCGTGCCCAGCGTACCCACGTCACTTCCGGGTGACGTGCACGTGGGGGTGGAGTTCCCCCCGGGGCCCGATCCGCCACTGGCAGGGAACGGGCCTCTGCGGCGGGGATTTCCCCGCCCCCAGGGGGGACTTGGCAAACCTAATTATAACTAAGGTGTAACTACTGTGTCTATAGGAACCTTTCTAATAACAGTTTCTTCAACTGTTTTAATTACTAGTCCAGAAAGAATTCTCTGATAAGTCCATTTGGGAGGCTGTACTTCATGATTCCAGATCCTACCCCTTCTGCTATAACAGGCCTTCCATCAGCTATACTCCGGTGTTTCTTTTCTCTCTTAATTTAGAGTTTCAAAGAATTCTCTGTATCCACTCGTGTGCATTCAGCATGCACTATCTAAAAACCATGTTGTTTTTGGTTGCACCATTTGTTAATACGAAGCATTTCTTTAGGTGTGGTTTCAAAATCTCCCTTTTTGTTTGTTTTGACGGGGCACCCTTTTGTTTGAAAGCATTACAGTCCTTTTTAATATGCCCTTCTCTTCCCCATGAGCAACAAGTTATTTTACTTTTATTATTTACATATAAAGCCATCTGGTCAGAATTCTGTTCAGCTTTTGTGCTAGGTTCAGCTTCAAGGAATCCGGCTAAATCCTCATTTAATGCAAAATGTTTCCTGATCTTACAATTTATTTCACAGGAAAAATTTATATCTTCCTCCTGGTCCCAATTACAACAGTGGTTATCAGTCTCTCATTCTCTATTACTGCTCCAACCAGTTCTAGTGAAACAAGGTCATTACTGCAATATTCGATGTGTTTTTTGCTTTCTATGGTATTTCCAGGTTTTGCACCAGATCTCTCATATATCCGAATTGCATATTAGACAGTTACATCAGTTTTAGAACTTTATTTCAGGTTCATATGCCTAAAGTAATACTTCACAACATTAGATTAAGCTGTATACTTAGATCTGTATCTAATGTTTGTTGCAATGATTAATACCTTATGGTTCTCTTTTGTATGCTTTTTGTACATGTAATCTTTACACTGTTGTATTTACTTATCTTCAATAAAAGCTATATAACCTAAAAGGGGGGGGGAGAGAGATTAGGACCTACCTAAAACAGGTGAAATGGTTCTTTAGGTACCCTGGTAGTGAGGACAGAGACTCTGTGAGGTTTTAGTCCCTTGGACAGATATAAAATCTTTGGCATTCAAGATGCTGGCATTGCACAAATACACACAGCTATTCGCTCCCCTCCATGCCTTGAAGGAAAGCATTCAATAACAGTTCAGGCATATTAAGAGGATAGGTAAGGCCAAGAAGCGGAGGCCCCCAGCAGAACCACATGGCCTTGCATTGTTAGCCAGCAAATGTGCTCTCCTAATGTGCTGTACTCTCATGCATTTATTGTGCCTGCAGCACCCCAGATTTGAAGCTTCTGTCCCTTGCAAATGGATGTCTCTGCCTGCACATCCTTATCTCTATGGAGAGCAGCTCTTTTATGATAGTTTGAATCCTGGGGGCTTTTTTCCCCCAATGAGAACTTTAGTTTGGGTAAACATTCAGCAGGAGCTTGTTCCAACTTTCAGCACCAGAGGTCCTTGCTGGATCAGCTTTAGGCCAATCCATTTCAAAATGCCTGACTTTATATGTAGTGCTGTGTCAATAACATTTATTCCTCTGTCTCACATATGTACCCCCAACCTTTTCCCAAGGAGCTCAGGCAGCATTCATATTGTTACACAATCCCCATTTCCTCAAGTGGCCAGAAATTCCAGGAAGAAGAAGAAGAGTTGGTTTTATACCCTGCCCTTCACTACCTGACAACTACATGACAACTTTTGCAGTAGCAATCTTTAAATTCTTCCATATTTTCCTGTGAAATGAGGTTTATTGTGGGATGAGGCTTTGCTGTTTATGACTCTGGCTGCAAAAACAGTAAAGACAATAAATAAATACCTGAAGGAGTCTCGGAGTGGCTTACAATCACTTTCCATTCCTCTCCCTACAACAGACACCCTGTGAGGTAGGTGGGGCTGAGAGAGCTCTTTCGAGGACTGCCCTTGAGAGAACAGCCCTGGTTGCATGTAGAGGAGTAGGGAATTTAACCTGGTTCTCCAGATTAGAGGCCGCCACTCTTAACCAGTACACTACAGCTGGCTGTCAGTGCTATCTCTGCTGTTTCCCCCTAACCCATATCAGATCATAGGGAGGGAGAGAGAGATATTCAAGGTGCTTCAGTCACAGCTCTCTCTGTCTTTTTTTCAAATTCATACCTGCTGTTTCTTTCCATACTTGTTCCTCCCTTCTGCTGACACTAACCATGATGGATATTTACTCCCTCCAGTGCCAGAGAGGCAGTATGCTTCTTTGTATCAGTTGCTGCGGAGAATGGGCAGGTGGATGGTGTTGTAGTCATCCTGCTTGTGGGCTTCCTAGAGACAGCTGGGTGGTCCCTGTGAGAAAATCAAATGCTGTGAGAATCCCTGTGAGAATTGAATGCTGGACTTGGAGGGCCTTTGATCTGTTCTACCATGGCTCTTCTTATGTTCTTATGTCCTGCATTGGGCAGGGGGTTGGGCTAGATGGTCTGCATGGCCCCTTCCAACTCTATGATTCTATATTCCTAGTACACCTTCTCCAAGACCTCATGGATATTTAACAGAGCTAACAAGTAACCATTTCCTAACACTTCATACCTACTGAGCCATTACCTAAGAAAGGAAAGATGACTCGTATAGGGGAGTTTTATAAAATTATGCATTTGTGATGTTGGATAAGGAGAACTTTCTTCCAAAATACTTACTTTACTTAATCGTATTATGATCCTACATCATAATAACATAATCAGCAACAAATAAAAGAAAATAAATACATACAGTAAAAATTCATAGCCTTGTCAAACTGATTTCCATGATATGTGCATAATTAACAATAAAACAATAAAAAAAATTAACCAGGTGCTTCCTTATTAAACTGACTGAAGTGCAGAATTTAGCCACCCTAGTAAGGGTGGTTTCTTTGGAATGGTCTGAAAGGAGAAGGGACATACGGATAATTGGATAGAATTGGGTTGAAGTATAAGGAAGGAATGTTCTTTTTTTATTGGCAAGGACAGAAATGCCAAGAACAAGGGGGTACATGAGTATCTCCCTGCCTGAAGAGCTGAAAAATAAAATGTTTTTTTGATTATAATTTTTTATTTTCTAGACTACAATCCTACAGGGTCAGGGGAAGGGAACAACCTAAAATAAAGAGTAACAAGGATCCATGTTACAATGATATAAGATTGTTGATACATCCCTATTATCTTTAAATCAAAATATGAGAGTTAATAATATGAAAGTGTCAAGCAAACAATCACAATCTCTTTGGCTATTGTGTAAATATCATTGGTTTAAAGTTATACGTTAAGAATAAACATCAGGCTATCAAAATTAAACTATTCTGCATTTCCCTCTCCTCCTATCAAAGTCTAAATTAGTTTTTAGATGCTTTAGGGGTGGTAAGCCCTAATTCTGCTTCAGGATCAAATGGTTCAGCCAAACTAATCGAGATGGGATCAAAGTCTTTCCCATCCTTCTCTTCTTCTTCTTCTTCTGCGTCTTTATTTTCCTCCACTTTCTCAGGTCCCTCTTCTGCTTTCTGTTGTTGCTTCAGGAACATTCGCTTTATTTATTTCTCGCTGAAATTTTGAGATCCTTTTGCAACGTATCCAGCCTGTTGCCAAGGTTGGTCATCTGATCTAGTAGAGGGCATAAAGTTGCAGCAATCAGTTTGGGAAAGTCTGTGGTTGCTTCGGGTCTGGTAGTCGGCGATGATGTGCTGGCCATTCCTGTTATAGGTTTTGTTTTCAGAGCCATTTTTTCTATTCGCTGGGTCATTGTTTACACAAGAGGAAAGTGCAAAAGTTCTCCGTAACTCTGATGATTTATCGCTTTCTTGCTAGTCTGCCGCACACTGCGTCATAATCCGCTTCCTTCAAGCCACCCTTTCAGCCTCCCACTTTAAATTCGATCTTTTCGGGATCGGGCATTCCCCTTCCCTTTCCACTTGTTTGTGGCTTTGGGACGGCTTTACTGCTAGTGTTTTATCAGTTGTTTGCTGGGTCATGGCTTCACTCACGTTTATACTTGCGTTTGTTGCGCTTATAGAGAAGATCATTCCTTGGAATCCTTGTGCACTCTGTTCAGTGTGCGCCCCTAGGTGCCATGCTGGCTCCATGCCGCGGGTGCCTATCAAGGCAAAAAGGTGCCTCAATCCTTTGGCTTTCACCATGGGAGAGGCACCTCTTGCGCCCCAGGCTACGACCCCCCTCCAAGGGTTCTCGGGGGTCCAAGATCAACTCAGACCCCCCCCCATTGGCACTTTTGCGGGGTGCTCACATCAGAGCTGCGATGGAGCGCACCCACCTGCGAGTTGCCAAAACCGGAAGTCATCTGAAAATAAAATGTTATAGCAGGCCAAAGTGAAGGCTGTTTGATATTTAGGGAATTGTAAGGCATAAAGGTATTCTCCTGGGACAATTGTTTTGCCATAGTTCCATGCTGCCAGATAAGTTTGAGCCCATGCTCTGTCGACATGAAGGCTCCAATAATACTAGAACTCAGGGGCACTTAATGAATTTAATGGGCAATACATTCAGGAGAGAAAAAAATGAAATACTTTTTTGCTCAATGAGTAATACCCCTCAGTAACTGTTATTGGTCCTCCCCACTGGTTTTTGGTGTGAAATTTGTTTATATATTTTATGGAATTATTTTATATACTAGGAATATGGCCCATTGTGGAAATAAATACAACTATCAACCTACCATTATTTGCCCCTGATCTCTACCATCTGGAGAGTAGTTTTAATTCTGAGTGGTCTCCAGCCCTCACCTGGAGATTGGAAGCAATGGTTCCTCAGGAGGAAAAGTACAGTCTTTCTCTGCAGTGGAGACTAAAGCAGCTTACATCATTCTCCCTTTTGATCTGCACAACAACCCTGTGAAGTAGGTCAGGCTGAAAGTCTGTGACTGGTCTGAAATCACCCACTCAACTTCCATGGCATGAACCTGGATCTAGCAGAACCTGCTCTGAAGCTCTAACTGCTACACCTAGGGTAGCCAACCTCCAAGTGGAGCCTGAAGATCACCGGGTATCACAACTGAACTCCAGACAACAGATCTCTCCCCCCTCCCCTGGAGAGAAATAACTGCTTTGGAGGGTGGGCTCTATAGCATTCTATTCAGCCGAGGCCTCTCCCCTCCCCAAACTCTGGCTTCCTTAGACTCTACCACAGAATATCCAGGAATTTTCCATCCTGGAGCTGGCAACCCTAGTCAGGACTGGCCCCAATGAGTTCCCCACAAAGGCCTGGAAAGGGCTTCCTTCTTTTGCCTTTTTACCGACAGAACCAAGCTTGGTTGCCTAGCAACAGCCACTGAGGGAAAAGTTAGTCCCACAGGAGCCAAGAAGGAGAAGTGTTTTCATTAAGAGACACAGCCATTTTGATAGTTTATTCATTGAGGGAAGAGTGCCCGGACTGGCAGTGGGCGGGGGAGAAGAGCGGACCCAGCACCCAGCCAATAGCATGTGAGTACTCTTGAGTGGCGGTTGATGGGCCAATGGATGATGGAGTGCACTACACAGCCAATGGGAGAGCTGGAAATGGCCA
The DNA here is from genome assembly GCF_001447785.1 of Gekko japonicus. NCBI lineage: Eukaryota > Metazoa > Chordata > Lepidosauria > Squamata > Gekkonidae > Gekko > Gekko japonicus. The sequence continues at coordinate 917,883 of NW_015172016.1, read as the reverse complement.
ATACATAAGGGAATTATATATATAGGATACTTTATTTTAAATATTGTTTTAATGTTATGCTGTCCACTGCCTTGGGGACCCTATTTGGGTGAAGAAGCAGCACAGACATGTTTTAAATAAATAAAATAAATAATTAAATTGTGGGATTTGCTGCCATTGGATGAAGTGATTGTAGTTCCACTGCCAGGCAGTTACTACCAGATCTCAAACACTCCTTTGCCAACCCAGCAGGAGGTTGAGCTGGAGCCCTGACAGGCAGAGCACTTCTGACTAATTTTAACCATAATCAGGAGTCAAGTTCCTCTTGCTCCTGAACCATGATAGGCTGCCACCAGACCTGCCTCATCCAGGAATGCAAGGCCAGGCCAACTCTGCTTCTTTTAGGACTTTGAGCAGAAATCCAAACCCTCTCCAGAGTCAGGAGTTCCACACATATATTATTGGTAGGGCCAAAAAGGCAACTAGCTAAAGCCTTCTGCAAACCCCAGACAAAACACACCAAACAGATATGTAACAAAAGTTGATAGATAGGTCTATCCTGGCTACTCGCCCTGGTGACTAAAGGGAACTTCCATAGTCAGTCAGCAAATCTCTGAATATCAGTGGTAGGAACAACATCAAAGGGAAAAGCCTTGCCTTCTGTCTCCTATTTATTGGCCCTCCAGGGCAACTGGTTAGCCACTGTTTGAAACAGGATGCTGAACCAGATGGACCAGCAGAGCAGCTTGTACGTTCTTACAGCAAAGATACCTTGAGTTTCTAATACTCTTTTTCCTCAAAAGGAAATTAACTGCAGTGGCTTCTCTGAACATTCTTTTGAAAGCAAAGCAAACAAAATCCAGTTATTTAGAACATTCTGCATGTGGTGGTGCCTTAACTAACCCAAAAGCAGAGCAGCAAATACTTTTTTCTTATTTTCCTATCCTTGATGGAAGGTGAGGCCTGGTTTTCTTTTACTATATAAGTCACTGGGAATGTTCCCTCTAAGCTGTGGAGTCTTCTGAGCAAAAATTCTACTTTGTGAGCTACTGGCATTAAAGTTGTGAGCAAACAATTTGGCTACTGCATAAGTTAGTTTGCTCTGGAGCTATCCTTTCTGAGCCGGAGGCTGAAAAACTGTGAGCTAGCTCACACTAACTCAGCTTAGAGGGAACACTGACTGGGATGACTACTGATGTGTATGAATCAGTCTTCCTAGCATTTATTGTGAAACTCCAAGATCAGTGACCCATTACAGTCCCTTTTCAAGATCTCTTTTAGTGTGTGATAATTAAATGAGCTAAATTTCTGTTCATTTCCAGTTGATCAGGCATATATGCCTGCCAGGGAACAGCAGTGGTTTTTCCATGAAAGGAATTGAGACTTTACAAAACTGAATTTTTTGGTGCTCCTGAACCAAGACTTCGGTGTTTAGGGTAGTTGTGGTTTTTGGCTGTACCACAGGCAATTGGAATGTGGGAAAGAAATTAGTTTGTATGGTGCTGCTTTTCAGTGCTACAGACCAGCCATTGAAATCTAAATGAAAATGCTGACAAATTGAGGTAAAAGGGGTGGGGGATGGGACAAGAGAGTAGATTTCCTCCAGAAGAGTGTTATGGTTTGTCCACCAGTGCCCTGCTTTAGCAGCTCTTTATGGCCATCTAGCCCAGGTTATAGGTTTATATATAGTGTACAAGAGAGAGCCAGTTTGGTGTAATGTTTAAGAGAGGCAGACTCTAATCTGGAGAACCGGGTTCGATTCCCCACTCCTCCACATGAAGCCAGCTGGGTGACGTTGGGTGAGTCACAGGTCTTTCAGAGCTCTCTCAGCCCCTAAAACCAAGTAGCTTTTAATCTATCTGAGCCTAATGAAATAACAATTCCATGGTTTGTTGGAAATCAATCCTATGCTATGCATGAAAGGAGGGGGAGTGTGTAAATCCAAGGTCTTTCCAGGCTCCTTGCAATTCCTGAATGCAGCGCCTATCAGCATTTGGTACAGGTTACTTAACACTGGACCCTTCCCTTTGGGGCTCAAATTCCCCATTTAGCTGTTGGGGTCCAGAAAGCATAGATTATTGTTAGGCAACCTCCTGGTGCTTGCTTGCTTCTTGCATATTCTCCATCCAAAAGAAAAAGGCTGCTTGGAATCTTAACTGAAGTAACATAATCCCATAATGGTCTATAGTGCAGAATATATGCAAAGTGTCATTTGACCAGTCTGTGTTCTTCTAAATGAGATGCAAATTGCTGAAGGTATGTCATTATGTCGATGGCATGATATTAGGTAAAGGTTTCTCTTGCTCAAAAGCCAGTCGAATCCGACTCTAGGGATGCGGTGCTCATCTCCATTTCCGAGACAAAGAGCCAGCGCTGACTAAAGACATTTCCATGGTCATGTGGCCGGCATGACTAAACACCGAGGCACACGGAACGCTGTTACCTTCCCACCGAAGTGGTACCTATTTATCTACTTGCAATTTCTTGCTTTCGAACAGCTAGGTTGGCAGGAGCTGGGACCAGAGCTGGGAGCTCACTCCATCATGCAGCACTCAGGTCTCAAACTGCCGAACTACCAACCTTCAGGTCTGCAGTTCAGCGTCTTAACCACTTGAGCCACCGCAGCCCTGACATGATATTACCGTATACACATAGCTGCAGGCTTCTGGCTCATGATGAGGTTGCATTGTGGCTCACAGAGGTGAAAAAGATGCTTAGTTTACAACAATATATTTAGTAGGAAGGTTGCAAAGGCCCATTAATGGTAAAGTTACAATTGCAAATAAAGCTACATTCTAAGAATATACCTTTCTCCACTTCCCTCATTGGTCCTAGGAAGAACCTGTGCCCCACTGGAATTTCTAACATGAGATAGCATTGCTCCACTGGCCGTTGCTTTCAGTGCTTATTTAAACCTTGTATAGGTGCTTAAAAAAAGGAAAAAGCTGACAAGCACAGGTGCAACCCTTGCTTTGATGCCTTTTAATTGATCTCCATTGTTTACTGGGATTCTTGTAGAAAGATAACCCAGAGGAGTGTTAAAATGTAAACAAAGAGTTGCTGGATACTCTGCTTTGAATACATGAATCTCCGGACTACATGTCAGCTAGCTCAAGTGCTTTAATTAGAGAAAAAAGGCTCTAGAAAGAAAGGCAATAACTTGCTCCAAAGAAAAGTACCAAATACAGGTTATAGCTCAGGGATTCTTTTTCTTCACCTGGTAACAAGGAAAATTTAGCTCCATTCTTTTTTCTATTAACTTTTTGCTAATGGGTAGCCTTTCTGTGGCCCATGTTAGTATGCAACATTTATTCAGTGAGCATGTGATTTCCAGTTCTTCTGAACATTAGACAAATACACTCCATCTCCAATGACGTCTCTTGTGGAACTGGCCAGATATGGAACTGCAGAATCCTATCCCTGTAATCTTATGTTAGTACTGGGGTGGGGGATACGGTTGTAGATTCTTCTGTTACCTCCAATTTTTAATCTATGTTTGCAGGATGGGTGTACATATGAGACAGAGTATCATAATTTGGGGTCCATCTTAAAAATATACAAAGCATAATCCAATACAGAGTGTATGCCTGTTTTGTGATGTGACCCAAAACAGCAGTAGGATACTGAAGTAAGGGAAGGGGTTAAGAAAAAGATGAGACAAGTAGAAACAAAATAATTACCCTATGATCTGCTCAGTAGATTACAAGAGGGTAGTGGATCTGGCCTACCTTAAAATATGTATCAGGTACAGAAAATAATAACCAAAAAAATCCCATGATTAATATTTTTGGAGCATTTCTTTTCAACTTGAAAGTTCAGGATCGAAAAGTCTGAAGTGGAAATTTTAGAAGTAGATTTTAATCTGCTGTATAGTTTAGCCCTCATCTAGTTTCTGCTTATTTTCTTATATGGTTATGGATTTCTTGCATATATGAAGGATGAACGAAAGTATCTGAACACACAAGGAAAACTTCTAGATGGAGCATAAAGATTGAATAATATAGGACAATCAAAATGAGCATTTGCTTCTTCCTGACAACTCTGCAGGAAAAAAAGGGGGGGGGGGAATAAAGCAAAAAAGGAGGAAAAAGCAAGGTCCAGTCAGGTATGTAAATGACAGCCTGACACTACATTTTACTTTGAGAGTAAATCCCACTGAGTTCTGTGATGCTGAATCGGGATTTTAGTATTAATACCGCTGAATACCGCTGAATGGGAATTTTAGTATTACATTTTTATAGCACGCCACCTGTAATTTACTGAACGAACAATCAATATTGGGAGCACTTTAATTGTTAACTGTTTACTGTATGATTGTTTTAACTTGTTTTTAATTGTTTTGTGTGGACTTGTGAGCTGCCCTGAGCCTGTTCGCGGGGAGAGCGGGATATAAATCCAATAATTAATTAATTAATTAATTAATGCTGAGTCCCAAATGGGTTTATGATTGAGGCCTTAGTTGTATCTCATTCCATTGGGGGATTAAACAGCTTGAAAGTCATTGTGGATTAAGTTCAGTGCTATTTGATTTGTGTCTAAGAACTGCATTTGTATTTCCCATGTTAGTACTTTAAATGGAAAAGTGAGATTGTTCAGAATGTACATTAGATTAATAAAATGGATCTGTTATGCTTTTGGTTAGTGCATGGACAGCTGCCTCCCCAGCACAGCATTTCTTGATGTTCTCTCCCTCTTTCTTCTATAGTAGATGAACAATTCTCCTTTAAATATAGTCCTGGAAAACTGAGGGGAAACCAGTACAAAACCCTGCTGACCAAAGAAGAACTTGAAGAGGAACAAAGGTAGGTTTCCTTTATTTTTGGCAGAACATTTGATGATCCTAATGTACTTTCTATTTTTTGCAACTTGCAACAAGGAACTATTTGGCTAGTACTTTTTATCCTATCTTCTAAGGATAGCATCTGTTTGCACCAGATATTTTCCTGGGAATTAATATGTGGGTAACCCCTCTGTGAAATCCCCTAACATGAGGAGTAGCATTGCCTAATTCCTTGGAATCAGATTGGTTGGCTAGGAATGGCTCCAGCCTCCCATTGCAAGGCAGGATCATGAAGATACTCAGATAAAAATTCCTTGAGCATCTAGAGATGTAAAATTTCTGGAAATTTTGAAGCTCGGAAAAAAACCCGGGTTTCCCCCAGTTTTTTTCGGGGGGAAACGGAAATTTTTGGAAAAATTGAAAAAAATGCTACATTAGCATTTCTTTTGTCTTTTCTAGATTGAAAGTCATTCTGTTACTTTAGGAACATAAAATATGACTATGGACATTTTTACTTGGCATGAAATTATCACAACTAGCATATTAAAAATATAGTGTATCCAAACAATTATTACAAACAGAATACCCACCCACATGCAAAAACAAAACTGAAACCTTTTTATTTTCTTCTGACAATAGCACCTCCTAAAGCAAGGAATGCATCTTGTTCTTGCATTGGAGAGTTCAGTTTGTAACCTAGGACTTGCTTGTCCTCAGTGCACAAAAATCAGATCAATCTGATACCATATATATAAATATTAGAAATGATTTGGAAAATATTTGAACACCTTATCTTAAAATATTTTATTCATCATGTTAAAATAAAACGTTCCATAATCAATTTATTTTATTTTATTTTTTCAATTTTTCCAATTTTTCGGAAAAAAACAAAAAAGGCTTCAGGAAAAAAACGGAAAAAACTGTTTTTTTCCTGAATTTTTCCAGGTTTTTTCCGGGCCTTCACATCTCTATGAGCATCTCAGACTACTAAGATTTTTTAAAAATACTCATAGCATTCTTTTATCAGCAGACACCATTAGGCAAGCTCAGTTTGAGAATATATATACATTCCATTGCTTGGTCTTGTTGGGTTTCTGGTGCAGTTAAGTCTGGTTGTGCAAGCACATTGGAAACTCAGCATGACCCAAAGATATTATTAATTATTTTATTTTAATGTTTATACTTGGCGAGCTACTTCAACCTGGTCCTTGGAGACTCAGCATATAGATAATCTAAATAAATAATGTGAGGTGGTTCATCCCTGTTCCCTTCATGAAAACAGATTCCGTTGACACAAAGCAGGGTCACACCTAAAGACCAGCCTATGGCTCACTTCACACTAGGGATACCAGGCCGCTGCCAGAATGTAAAGCATCTTTATTAAGCACCGTTAGTCTTAACGGTGGATTTGTGAGCTGTACAAATGCAAACATCCTAACTTAATCCCAGTTTATTCCTAGCTTGTTTGCTGGTGACGCCCTCCTGGCTGCAGAGAAAAATCAATAAGACTAGTATTGTTGAGGCAAACCAGGATCTGAATGATATCTGTGTGATTAATCTTGGTTTCACAAACTAAACACAGTTTTGTGTTATGTTTGAGCCGAACCAGGAGCTCTACAGTCAGGTTATGCAGAGGGATGAAGAAACCCTTGTCAGGCAGAGTTGTTGGAAGGAGGCTTCAGCATGGGGAAAAATGGCTGGTGTTATTTTTTGTGCCATGGGAGGCGTGGGTGGAAAACTAAAAAAGAGAGTGGCTGGGCATTTGTGTGTGTTTTACCGAGAAGAGTGCTTTGGAAATATTGGGAGACTGAAAGGCGTGTATGAGTGTGTGTGAGAGAGAAAGAGTTAGGTGGAGCAAACTTACCTGCAAGCTCCCTTTAAAACAATAAAGCAAAGCCTTTCCTTGAGAGTCCCACACCTTCCCAAAAAGGATTTTAAAAGCCTCTGCTGCTCCCTTTTAAAGTTCCAACAGGTTTTTATTAGGGGACTCAAGAAACACAGGGTTGAGCTTGGGTGTACATGTTTGGTAAAATCCTTGAATTCTCATAGGTATTTTTAACAAAACTCTGACCATCCTGTCATTCTGCTTGGAGTTGGGGGGATACATCTTCATGATGCTATCGAAGCGGGTGCCCCTGCAACGATGGTGGAGAAAAACAGTGAGGACCACAGGTAGTCGATGTCAGTCTTTGGAGCTGGTTCCACTTAAAATGGCTCTCCTCATAGTTTTTGTTTAAAAAAATCCATAATAGTTGGGGAAAAGAGATGGCTAGAGGGCATGTTTCTGTAAGAGTCGAAAAACTCCGAGGTCCTGTGGTCCAGGAGGTAGATTGCCAGCCAGTGTTCCCTGGGGATGCATATTAACCACTAAAGAGACGGATCTCCAGGTCACTCTTTTGGCGGGGAGCTGATCACTGGGGAAGATGCCCAAGAAGGCTTTACAGGTATGAGGGTTGTCAAGCAAGGCGCGTGATAACTGGATTGTGTCCATGTTACATGTAGTCAAAGAGCACGTTGCGGTTGAGCTCAGTGGCGTTGTCAAACACTCCGTACACGATCAAATTAGTGGTTTGGGGCAGAGCTGCTGCAAAATGTATTTCCGCTCTTAGGTTCCCCATTTTAATCAGGGAGTAATGGTCTCCACAGTCCTAATCAGGAGAGAGGTCAAAAGCCAACAGGGTGTACCCTACCTGGTACCCATCATGATCTAGTAGGATAGGTCTATCCTGAAGGTGCTTTCCCACCATTTGCAGGAGGCTCATGTATTCTCTCATATTGTTTTTCACTCCAGAGTCAGGCTGGAAGGGCTTGGAGGGGATCTGCTCTCCATCCACATACAGGGCTACAAAGTTTAGGGCCCATGAGGTGGCTTTTAATGGGACCTGGGGGACCCTTGCATGTAGTAGATCATTTTGTTTTCAGACCACCCCATCTTTTAAGAAACAGAAAGCCCGACCCTTCCTGGGGTCCGAGTTTATTCATAACACTGTGAGTCACGCGGCTCATGACATCCTGAGCAATATGGCATGCAGCTGTTTTCAAGTGTGGCTTGGCAATGTCTACACGTAATTAAAAAAGTGGTATGGCCATTTGAAAAAGCCATCGGAAAATCCTGCCCCGTACATAACAGGTGTGCAATGAAATCCAGGGAGAGCATAACCCTCCTGAGATTGGTAATATCTCCTAAGCATTGAGTGATCCTGTAATCTTTCACAATCACCATTTTTTCTGCAGCCAAATGTGCACCTCACAATGACTTTCCCGTAACAAAATGGCATGGGGCTGTTCTAATCTGTCTTTATCTCTATGCTGATATTCCTGGCTAAGAGTCCCGTTAGAAATCTGAAATGTCGTAGCCTTGGTAAATGTGTTTCAATTGTGGGGGCAGTGAATTTCAACCAGACCGATTTCTTTATCAAATTTTCAGCACACACCTCTCATTCTTCTTCCTCCTCCCCTTCCTCTTCTTCCCCGTCTTGTCCAGATTTCTTGCCTGCTGCCTCTTTCACAGCGGCCTCACAAAGCCCACAAAACTAAAGTTGTAGCCTTAGGTGCTTTTGTTGTTTTGTAGATTTCCTATGAACCCTTCCCTTAGAAATAAAGATTTTTACATGTAAGAAAATGCCTCCTCTCCAGTAAAGCAAAGATCCATTGCAATCTCTGAATATTTAACTATTTTGCCAATTTTTCCAACACTCTCAACCAGCCGGGCTTTTGATACCATGCTATTTCTCCACAGTGAGTGTGAACAACTCACTCGACTATGACAAATCGCCAATAAATTTGCAATCAGCCTCCAATACTATCCTTCATCCTCTAGCTGCAAGACAGATGAGACAATCCTGTTTTTCTACACTCCTGCTGTCACCTTCATCCCAACACCCCATTCTCCCCATGCTACTTACATTCTGAACACAGTCTTCCCATTCTTCTTCTTCTTCTTCTTCTTCTTCTTCTTCTTCTTCAATAGCCACCTCTTTCACAGGTTCAGATCCCTTAGGTGCCACAGCTTTCATTTCTTCATAAATGGGCTGTTCCACGACTGCAACCCCATCTGTCTCCACAGGATTCATTTCCTCATAAATTGGGTCTTCTATGGTGTGGGGAAACCAGAAACAGCATCAGCAGGTAACCTGCAGAATGGTGCCCGTCTCTCCCATTTTAAAGAGAATCCCCAGCCAGCTTTCCAGTGCTCATTGGTGTATTTAAATGTTGCCAGACACTCCCTTGCATGATGGAGGAAGGTGCCCCCAACCAAAAATGTTGGGGTCCACCCAACCACCCCAAAATCAGTGCCCAGAGGTCCATCTTCTTGATATGTGTTCATCAGGGGGTCACTCAATACCCCAAAATGAAACAAAACATTGTCAGTGTGGTCTGCACTGCAGGGTTGGTACACCCCAAAATAAAACACCTCCTAGCACCCCCAAACCACTCCTACCACCCCAGGACACTCCCCCCCTGACCTCTCCAAGAAGACTGGGGTTCTCTAGAGCATGCCTCTATACCATGACATGCACTGCAGGAACAGTGTTTTGTTTATTGCAATTTCCTACAATTTCTCTCCTCAGGATTTATTTAATGATTATTTATAAAGGTGGGGTGTGTGTGTGCCGCTTTGGGACATGGGGCAAAGCGAGGTGCTTTGGACACATTTGGTGAAATGGTGGGGGATCTGTCAGGGCTAGTCCACCCCCACAAAATGAAAAGAAAAAGGGGGGGAAATGAATTTCACCTGTCCCCATAGAGGGGCTTCAGATTCCTGAGTTTAATATAGCAGTGGATCCCTAGTACGCTAGCAGTCACAGCACTGAGAGAAGGGGCGATTCTTTATTTCTTTATTATTTTATTTGAGACAGAGAATGGAGAGAGAAGGTGGGGAGGGAATTGAAATGCTTTTTACTCCTGTAGGGGCTCAGCTGTGTGACAGCTATAACGTGTCAGGGTTCAATAGTCAGATCACACCACACAGCGCTTCATAAGAAGAATTCTGTTTATTGGTATTTCATAACTATGACACGTGTACTTCTTGTGTCAGGAATGGCCCAAAGCATCAGGCCACCCTGAATTATACTTGGTTCAAAACATCCCCCTTACAAGCGAAAGCCAATAAGCAAAGTCCACGCACGCGGGGAAAAGACAGTGGGCAAAAGTAGAAGCCATTTGTTCCCAGCGAGTCGGTAGCAGCTGGTACATCCCAAGGTCAGAAAAGCAAAAGCAGATAAAACCTAGACAGTTGACTTTGATAGTGTAACAGGCAGAGGGAAGGAGGATTCCCCACACACATTCCAGGGAACGGCAGTGCTAACTGACATAACGGCTGCGCATAAAGCTACAGCCTATGGGGGAGGGGTGCACCTTTGGACACACGTGGCAACATGGGCTGTTCTGACCACTGCAGGTGTTTTGTAGGATTCATTAATGGTCGGTGAAGCTCTCCCCAAAACTTCAACAGCTACCCCCTAATGACTCAGTACAAAATTCCCACTGGTCTTGCCTCACTCCTCCCCCTCTTCCCACCAGTTTCAAACTGCAAAGCGGATTGGCTGGTGTCTTCCCCGCCCTTCTCTCCCTGCTGACCGAAATGCTCTGACTTGCAAACAGAGAAGCGTGCACAGGGCAGGGAGCTGCTGCTTTAACCTTCTCTCTCACACAGAACTTCCAAAAAGGTGTTTCATTTCTTAAAAGGGGGCAGCAAAGGCTTTTAAAATCCTTTTTGGAAGTCGTGGGACTCTCAAGGAAAGGCTTTGCTTTATTATTTTAAAGGGCGCTTGCAGGTAAGTTTGCTCCACCTAACTCTCTCTCTCTCTCTCTCTCTCTCTCTCTCTCTCTCTCTCTCACACACACTCTCTCCCTCTCTCTCTCCCTCTCTCTCTCTCACACACACACACACACACACACACACACACACACACACACACACACACACGCCTTTCAGTCTCCCAACGTTTCCAAAGCACCCTTCTTGGTAAAACACACACAAATGCCCAGCCACTCTCTTTTTTAGTTTTCCATCCACGCCTCCCATGGCACAAAAAAAACACCAGCCATTTTCCCCCATGCTACAGCCTCCTTCCAACAACCCCACCCGACAAACCATGACTTCTCCCCCTTCTGTTCCTGTTGGATGGCTGTCTAGCCAATAGAGGGAGGCAGGGGGGGTGGGGGGAAGGGTGCTCCAGTGTGGGATGGAATTGGGATGGGTAGGAGGGGTGCCGAGTGGGGGGAGGCATGCCCTGGGGACTTCTGGGGGGTGGGAGTTCTGGGGGAGGTGGGGGCGGGACTTCTGCCCAGAAGGGGGTGTGGCACCTATCACTTTTTTGGTTTGATGGAAGGTATACCCTATAACTACTAAAGTCCCAGATTCAGTCCCCAGCATCTCCAGTTAAAAAGGCCGGGCAGTAGGTGATGTGAACGACCTCTGCCTGAGACCCTGGAGAGCTGCTGCCAGTCTGAGTAGACAGTACTGACTTTGATGGACCAAAAGGTCTGTCAGTATAAAGTAGCTTAATGTGTTCATGTGTACCTGCCTCCTATAGCACTGCATATTTCTTAGCTGTATAGTGGGGATAGGCAGGCAGGCACTCTGTCTACTTGAACCTTCCACCACAGAGGAAGATATTGAACCATGCCCTCCCAGGCATGCAGCTCAATCCTAAGCATGTTTACTCAGCAGGTCTCATTGCACAAATGGCATGAATGTCATTTGCTCCTGAGCTAGGAGTGATTAGGAAGACAGATTCAAAGTTAGATCAGCATGGAGCCAGGTGGGTGGGGGGCATCATTTTTGTATGATGATGTAATTCTTGTGGGCCAGTCCTACTTGGTAGGGTTTACATCAAGAACCTTACTAGAAAAACCAGAATGTGGTCAAGGGGCTTCCTTGTCTTGCTAACATCTTGGTGATTCCCTCTTGTCTTGCTGCTTCAAGATGTGGAAGCTTTGCTTCTTCCTCCCTTTTTTGTGCACATTCTGTTCTGAGTTGTGCTGAAATGTGTTTATTAATGGAGACCGGAGGCCAGATTCATGACTAGCTCTGAATCTTAAATTAGGAAGCTTAGCTATTTAACCTGTAGCTCCTTAAATCATGAGCCTGGTTTGAAAATTATGTTTTAATAATGATAACAGAAACAATAATATAGCACGGATTTAATTATTGCTCAGCAGTTACTGTGGTTTTTAGTTTCACTTTTAAGTTGTTTTCCAGTAATAATGAGAGTTATACATTCTACTATTTAAAACAGCATTTTTTCCACTGTTTCGCTGGAGCCTAGATCTGAATCCTGCTGGGTTTTTCTAGAACCTCAATGGTTTTGAAAATAACTTAGTCATAGGAGTGCAGGAAGGAGTCCACTTATAATTATTTTAGTTGATTCAAGTGGCCAAGAGTTTTTTGATTTTTGGCAAACAGAATCATCAGCAATGCTCCCTCTAAGCTGCGGAGTCTTGTGAGCAAAAATCCTACTTTGTGAGCTCCTGGCATTAAAGTTGTGAATGAGCGATTTGGCTACTTCATAAATTAGTTTGCTCTGGAGCCATCCTTCCTGAGCTAAGACAAAAATGTATGAGACAGAGGTTAAAAAACTGTGAGCTAGCTCACACTAACTCAGCTTAGAGGGAACAATGATCGCCACAGGAAAATCAAGTAGCTCACTGTGCAACCCATTTATGAGAAAATAACTGGAGGTGGGCTATTCTGACACCCTGAGTTCAAGGGGAATTCCTTTAAATATAAATACTTTGGTGGTTATGGATACCAGTGAGACAAAGCAGAGGATGGGACTTCTGCATCTGAAAGTATTGTGTAGAAAATGGAAGGTGCAGCTTTTCTCATACATGCTACATAGGGTTGCCAGGTCCCCTTGTTTCTCTGGCGGGGGATTTGGGAGGTGTTCTGGGGGTGGGCAGGGACACCCCAAGCCCTGCCCCCAAGAGCAACCACCTGCCTAGCCACCCCTCTCCTTCCCCTCCTTCCTGATTTAAAGGGCTCCAGGTGATCGGCGGGGACAATGTGGCCCGCTGACCAGCTGGAGGGCCCTTTAAATATAGCAGGAGGGAGGGAGAGGGGTGGTCGCAGGCTGCATGCGTGGCTTGCAAAAATACCCTTTAAAGGGTTTTACTGCGAGTCACATATGTGGCCCGCAACTGCCCCACTCCCTCTTTCCTGCTGGATTTAAAGGGTCCTCCAGCTGGTCAGTGGGCCACATTGTCCCCGCCGATCAGCTGAGGCCCTTTAAATTGGGCAGGAGGGGAGGGAGAGGGGTGACCAGGTGGGTGGTCACTCTTGGGGGTGAGGCTTGGGGGCAGGGCTTCCCCTGCCAGCCAGCTGGCCGGGGGAAGATTGAAGCCCTCAGAAGTGGGGGAACACCTCAGACCTGGGGGCTGGTAACCAATGTTCCCTCTAAGCTGCGGAGTCTTGTGAGCAAAAACTTCCACTTTGTGAGCTGCCGGCATTAAAGTTGTGAGTGAGCGATTTGGCTGCTGCAGAAATCAGTTTGCTCTGGAGCCCTCCTTCCTGGGCTAAGACAAAAAGGTGTGAGCCGGAGGCTAAAAAACTGTGAGCCAGCTCACACTAACTCAGCTTAGAGGGAACACTGCTGGTACCCCTAATGCTGCACCACTGGTGTGACAAGCAATGTATGCCAATGGTTCTAATGATATGGGAGCCCTGCCCTCTGGGGGTTATGCAGTACCTGAATCTGATCAAAATGAACAAGCAAATAAAAAAATATAAACATATGAACTGATTAGTAGTCTCATGGTATTGCTTTGCAAGAGAGTAATAGTGTTGAAACAACAACAATGCAAATAGTTGCACGCTTCTAAGCCCAGTGGTCTTAGATGGACGTAACTATGCTTAAGTTTGCACTGTAGATCATATTTTTATCACCTTCAAGAAGCTCAGAATAGCATATATGTTTCTCCCCTCTTCCATTTTATCCTCACGGTAGCCCTAGGAGGCAAACTAGGTGAGAGAATTTGACTGGCCTCTAATTACTTTTAATTAAATTAGGCAGTGCCCGCCAAGTAATTAAAATGCCCCCAAAATAAAAATTCTGGGCTACAGGCCTGAGTCCCCCAGCAACATACTCTGAAACCTATCTTTGAGCCTGGATCGAAACCACTTCTCAGTCCCAAGTCTGAAGGCAGTTAAGAAGAATACTATTACTGATGGTATCAAAAGCTGCTGAGAGGTCCAGGAGATTTAGCAGAGTTGTACTTCTCCATCTATCTCCTGATGCATCTCATGGTTCTGATCAAATGCCTTCAGCTTGCTGTGGGTAGCAGCGTCTCTCTAAGGGGGAGTTTTAATTAACCTGGGTGGTGCCTAAATCACATACATATTGCCTCTAGTTGCTCTCTGAGACTGATCCCCGAGCAGTGACATTCATTTTGGCATCAGCTCTGTTATAAGCAGAGCTATTTTGGGGCAGGAAAGCACAGGAATGGAGTTCTGGCTGGCTTCAGGGTTGGCCATGCCCACTACAGCCAAAACCTCTGCGTGCGCGGCTACAGAGGGAAGGCCTGGAGAGTGACCCCCCCCAGGTGACTCTGAGGTGGGCGGGCCAGGGGTCCCTGGAATGCCTGGGCAAGCCAAGGGAAGGCAGTTTAAACTGCCTCCCCTCCCCTCCAAGGGCTGGCTTGCCCAGGCTCCCTGAAGCCGCAGGGCGCCCAGGCAAGCCAAGGGAAGGCAGTTTAAACGGCCTTCCCTTCCCTTCAAGGGGGTGCCTTGCCCGGGCTCCCCATAACTGCGGGGCGCTCGGGCAAGCCAAGGGAAGGCATGGGGTATGGCCTAATATGCGAATGAGCTGTACTGTCAGGGTGTGGCCTAATATGCTAATGAGTTTCTGCTGTTGCGTGTGGCCTGTTATGCTAATGAGTTCCTGCTGGGCTTTTTCTACAAAAAAGCCCTAGTTATAAGGTATCTTGCACCTCATTCTTAAATTCATTTACTTAGAAGTTAAACTTTTGAAGTAGCTTCAGACATGAGTGATATATGCAGGAATACAGGAAGTACAAGTCAGTAGCATGTCTACAGTCAGAGGTCATTTCGAGGGGGATCGTGGGGGATCGCAGTTCCCCCGGGTGAGGTACGAGGAGCGGGGCACATGACGAAGCACCGCCCCCTGCTTCCGACTGCCCCGCTTCCGGCCCTCATTCAGCCAGGAGGAGGCAGGAGAAGAGGGAGGGTAAGTTGCTTCCTCCCTGCCTCTCCCCACCCCTGCCTGCCTGGGGCCAGGGAGGGCCTTCGCGGGGCTTCCTTGCACTCCCGCCGGCCTTGCAGGTCCACCGCCGGGTCCCTCATGGGGCTCGGCAGTGGAGCTGCAAGGCCGGCGGCGGCGGCCGGGACCGTTGGGGGCGGGGTGTGTGGCCTTATGACACACTTCTGGTGATGTCAGGGGGTGTGGCCTTATGACACACTTCCGGTGGTGTCAGGGGGTGTGGCATATGCTAATGAGTTATGCTAATGAGTTCCCCTAGCTCTTTTTCTACGAAACGACCCTTGTCTATAGTTATGCATATCATTGTGTAGTAGAAATTTACACATTTCCTGTTGTCAGGACAGGGATTCCTTTCCTTTTTCTGCTGGTAATTTTTAAAGGATCCATGAAGAACTGACATAGTGGGCTCATTACATCTCTTTTGCTGTTACCAATGCACAGGTTAGTTAGCTACAGTTAGTTCACTTCTCTTTGATGCATCAGCAAATAAAAGAGACTCTAGATGGCTATCCCTTTTGTATATTGATTTTTGCAAACCATTGGCCCCTGCCACACGGGGGGGGGGGAGCGCGGGCAAAGTGCGGCTTTTGAAAGCCGCACCAAAAGAGACACGCGGCGGCGGGATCACACAGATCCCATGAACTGCTGCGCAGTTGCTCCCCGGCACGATCAGATGCTGGGGAGAAAGCCACAGAACAGAGCACAAGGCCGCCGGCTGCGCATGTGTGCGCATGCGCAGTTCGGCTGGGAGCCTCAAGTGCTCTGGAAGACGGGCGCTCGGGAGATCCGACGGCCGCGCTTGCTGTGGCGTCTCCGATAAGTCCTGCTCTGGAGGTGTTTTTTTCCCCAGCGGATTTTCGGCCTGAAGGGCCTGATCAGGGACGGGTGCGCACCACTTCCCAGATGTTGCGGTGAGATCGCGCCCGTTTGCTGCGCCCCCGATCTGTCCCTCTCCCGGCCCAAAACCTTCCGTGTGACCGGGGCCATTGTATTGATTTAGCATTGGTAACAGATGTAAAATCTTATTTTGTATCCCTGTTGGAAACTCAAAGAAGTGTCTGGGTATATGTCTGCTAATGTGACCCTATGGTTCCTTCTGAGACATCCCTTATCCAAGTGTACCATAGAAACAGTTTCACCCTGTTACTCTGTAAGAGCCATGCACAACATGCAGTCTTATGGTAATGCGTTGCACACCAGTTATGGATAGAAGCACTTATCGGGTGCTTGCTAAAGTGCCTGAATAAAGGGGCCAAATGCCTGAACCTGTAGAGCCAGGTGGTGCAGTGTTATCCCTGAGTGCTTGCAAAGTGACTGAACAAGCTGCATGTATTCCACGACCCCCACGTTGTGCCAAGCCTTCTCTGTAGTCATGTCCATTCATTATGTAGCTTCTAACGGAATAAAAATATTAGAAAACGGATGCAAGATACTGCATGACGTTCTCTGGCGTCCATTAGGGAGGTCCTTGAAGGTGATTGTGACGGTTCTTTTGACCTTCCATTCAACAGAAAGGCAATTAATTCTATGCAACAGTTTTTTTATAGAGGATAAATGTATACTCTTACACTCCTTCTGGAATATAATGCCAGTGTTATAAGCAGAGGCTTAGTTCATGGTTGACAACATTTCCTGTGCCAGGTATTACCTGCCGGGACTCACCTAGAAGACTGACCGACCGCTTGCTGTCTCTGTGCAAAACTCCCCCCGGCCTCCTGCACTAATGGGCAGATTGTTGCATATCTTCTAACCAATTATCTATTTCTTGTCAATGTGTCATGTTTTTCTCTGTGTGTTTTGTTTTCCAAGCTGTGGCTTTGTTCTGTTTTCTCTTTTTCCTCCCCTGCCTCCACATGCTGGCTATGGCATCAGCAATTTTTCATTTCAGGCTTCTCCACACCATCCTCTTTTTTAGCTGGTTTGTTGGAGCAGGGTGCCCTCAGGTAAGGAGCTATACTGGTTCAGCTGAGGGAAAGCCATGCCACCCCTCTTATTTTCAATCCCATCTACACACACAAACTTTTTTTTTTTTGCTGCCAGGCACTGCCTGATAATGCTGCTGTTGTGATGTGACCCAGGTATGCTGCGTTTATGTTGCAGGATTGAGCTGACCTCTGACCTCACATCCCTGTAGCAAGTACCTTAGGTCCTCGGCCACAAACACTCTTACAAATCTTTTTGGTAAGGAGATGATGCTTTCTAGAAGTAGTGATACCACCTATAACCTCTGCTAATGTGATTTGAAACTAAAGTTGACCATGTTTTCCCCCTGCACCTCCTTCCTTCCCTCCTTCCTCTTCATAACTAATGAATCAGTCTCCTCCTTCCCCTCTGTGCCCCACTTCATGTTCCATGAGAACCACAAATCAATATAGTGAAACGGGATATGCTGGCCTTTTTCCTACTGGAATGTTTGACATTTATTGTCTATTCTGTGGGGTGCTGCCACTAGACACTGGACCTCAAAATAGCAGGGAAAAGGACCCCAGTAACTCAGTACTTAGGATAGTTTTTCAGACCTAAACCATTGCAAGCTCTTGCCTCCCAAGCTTGAAAAGTTTCAGTCTACTTGACTATCCCCACCTTGACTCAGCACTTATTTCCATACTAGGGTTGCCAAGTCGTACCTCATCCTGAAGCGGGGGACTCCCGGGTCAATCCTGGAGTGCGGGCGCACCACATCCACGTCACCAGGAAGTGACGCCACCACGCCGGGCACGCTGGGGGCGGAGCCATGACCATCCGAGGGAAAACCATACAGAGTTTTCCCTCGGGTGACCGTGGCCCCGCCCCCAGTGTGCCCAGCGTGGTCCTGGTGACGTGCACGTCAGGGTGGAGTTCCCCCCTGGGGCCCGATCCGGCGGCAGGAAACGGGCCTCTGGGGCGGGGGTTTCCCCGCCCCCCAGGGGGACTTGGCAAACCTATTCCATACAGTGTTAGGATATGTTTTTGATGGTAGTCTTTGAGTCACCATTTGTGCCTGGAGAAACTCTCCACCAAGGATGAAAAATGAATGGCATGTAGCAGGATAGAGTGATTACAATAATAAGAGTTCCTCTCTAGGGAGCAGCGAGACATTGACTTGCTTGTGTCTATCCTGTTAAGTGCTAAAAAGAGCACCTTCAGACCTGATTTTTCCAGCTCAAAGCTCATATTCTTAATTACTATCACATACCAATGGCACAATCCAGCCAACATTAGGTACTACTAGGTTATGTTTGCTGCAGTGGGAGAGTGATGCATGTGGTTTAATTTCAGGGAAATCACTGAGAGATTAAGGTGTCTAACTTTGGGGATCATACCCTAGCACTTTAATACTGAAACATACTTGGTTTACAGGATACATTGTGTTAATCTAGTAATATTTATTGTTCTAATTTGCTTAGTTTATTTACAAGCTATGTTTGCATTTTGGAACAGATAGACACTAAGAGACAATAAACTGCTTAGCTTGTAGTATATGCATCAAAATAAGAGGGAGAGCCAATTTCCCAGCAGCTACAGAGATTTTCATAATGGGGGGGGAAGCCATGCTCATCTGAAAATTATTACATAGTGCTGAGTGTTGAAAAGAACTTGCACACATTATGTCAACAGCAGTGCTATGAGGTAGGTCTCCATTGTTATTCCTGTACTGCAGATTGGAATGAGGGGAGGTTGAGGCTGAGAAATAGTAGCTTGCCTAAGGCCACCTACTGAGTTCATGGTTGAGGCAAGGCTTGCGATTTCCCAAAGTAGGATTGCCAATGTCCAGGTGGTATCAAAACACTAGCACCATGTAGAAGCTGTTATATAAAAGTCAAACTTTACATTTCTTATGTTTAGATTTCCATCCATGGATATATTAAACTATATTTTGTATATATATATATATAGGCTTGCCAAGTCCCCCCGGGGGGCGGGGAAAACCCCGCCCGAGAGGCCCGTTACCCGCTGGCAGCGGATCGGTCCCCGGGGGAACCCCACCCCCAAAGCACGCGACATGCCCGGCGTTAGCACGTCACCCGGAAGTGACACAATCACGCCGGGCACGTTGGGGGCGGGGCCACAATCCTCCGAGGGAAAACTCTATGGTTTCCCTCGGATGATTGTGGCCCCGCCCCCAATGTGCCCGACGTGATGGCGTCACTTCTGGGTGATGTAATTGTGGCGCATGCGTGCTTTGCGCATGCGCATGGACTCCCGGACCAGCACTGGACTCCCACGCTCTTCATGAGGTGAGGACTTGGCAACCCTATATATATAGAATCTCAACTACATAAGTAGTAACTTTTCTTTCAGGAATATCACATGTAATTTATAACAAAAATTACAGTCTTGAAAACAGTAAAAAAACCTCCAAACAATCTAGACAATTTTGAAGACAGCAAAAGAAATGCAAGACTACGAGAAACGTTTTAACCTTGTTTCTGACGCCTTCTTCAGGTCTTACAGCATCAAAAGAGAAAGCATATACTTTCTAAAGAAAAATTAAGAAAACAAAAGCAATATGGTTTTTAAACATTCACAAACATGAAATTAATGAAAAATTTTATTGCTCATAACTACCTATTATTGTATTCAATTTGTTGTTATACAATCAACAGGTTCCACATATTTTCATCAGATACAGCTGGAAAAGTCAATAAATTTTACAAATATATTTTAATATATATTATTGTTTAAAGAACAATACACTATACAGGAATTTCGAAACCCACTTCCTTACCTATTTCTTAGTAGAGGGAATCACCAATCAGAGTTTCATGAATGTGGCATGCAGCCTAACAAGATTAACAGCTGCCAAGATTCTCCTATCTGTTAGTCGAGCATCTCACATTTATATACATAGTTACCAGTGTTTGAAATGATGAATTCAATGTTTTCTAAAAGTTGTAGGACAGGCTGGAATTAAATAAATGCAGTCAAATCTACACATTGATTCAAACCCAAAGGATGAATAGTTTGAAATTTATGAATAAAATTATCCTTGAGGATAAGCTGGTTATTTATATTTATTTATTTATTCATTCATTATTTTAATTTATAGCCCGCCCTCCCCGCAAACGGGCTCAGGGCGGCAAATGCCAATACATAAAACAAGTTAAAAACAACATAAAAACAATCGTTTACAATATTCCAAGTGCTCTAGATGTTTCAATCAGTCTTCAATAAAAGATGGCATCTCAAAGATGGTACTCCCAGTTCAATGGTGTCAGCTCCATGCAGCGCTGTCGTTTACTTCTCACAGGGCCAGTTGGTAATGATGGTAAATGTAGTGATGGTAAAGGTAGTGGTGGCTCCTACTCAAAAGCCTGGCAGAAGAGCTCCGTCTTGCAGGCCCTGCGGAACTGCGCAAGTTAAGCGCGGGCTGGATGGTGCAACCGTTGGATGGATTCATGGTTGGTTGATAAATCGTACCCAACAAGTGCTCGTAAATGGCTCTGTGTCTACGTGGAGGGAAGTCTTGAGTGGAGTGCCACAGGGCTCGGTCCTAGACCCGGTGTTGTTCAATGTTTTTATAAATGACCTGGAGGAAGACATAGAGGGGATGCTTATCAAATTTGCAGATTACACGAATCTATGTGGGATTGCTAATTCTGAAGAAGACAGTCAGGATTCAAAATGATCTAGATAGGCTGGAACAGTGGGCTGAGACAAAATGAATTTCAATAGAGAGAAGTGCAAAGTCCTACACTTAGGTACAAAAAATCAAAGGCACAGATATAGAATGGGAGGGACTTGGCTTGACAGCAGCATATCTGAAAGGGATCTAGGTGTTCTCGTTGATCACAAGCTAAACATGAGCCTGTAGTGCGATGTGGCTGTGAAGAAAGCTAATGCAATCTTAGGATGCATTAACAGAACCATAGTGTCCAGATCACGGGAGGTGATAATTCCGCTCTATTCTGCTATGGTCAGGCCTCACCTGGAGTACTATGTCCAATTGTGGGCACCACATTTTAGGAAGGATGTTGACAAGCTCGAGCGTGTCCAAAAGAGGACAACCAGGATGGTGAGAGGGTTGGAATCCAAGTCTTATGAGGAAAGGCTGAAAGAGTTGGGTATGTTTAGCCTGGGAAAGAGAAGGCTTAGAGGGGACATGATTACAGTCTTCAAGTATTTGAAGGGCTGTCATGTAGAAGATGGAGCAGAACTTTTCTCTCTTGCTCCGGATTGCAAGACTAGATCTAATGGGTGGAAATTACAAGGGAGTTGTTACCAGCTAAATATCAGGAGAAACTTCCTAACTGTGTGGTTGAGCAGTGGAACAGTCTGCCTCAGGAGGTGGTGGATGCTCCTTCGTTGGACGTTTTCAAGCAGAGGTTGGATGACCATCTTTCGGGTATGTTGTAGGTATGTAGGGCTACCTTTTGGCTATGCTCCTGCAGAGTGCAGGGGGTTGGACTAGATGACCTGCAAGGTCCCTTCCAACTCTAACATTCTATGATTCTATAAGGCTTCTTTCTGCAGTAAAAAATTACTTAATGGGATTGGAAAGAAGGACATACTTCTAGGTACAAGGGGCAAGAGGCTGAGAGCAACCTATGATGCAGGGGCCAGGGGTTAATAACAAGTGAAGCTTTGAATGAGAAACAGAGAGGCAAGAAACAAACTGGCATAGGTTCCTAGCTCTCCCAGAAATCTAGTTGCCCCTCCAAGCCTGTCTTCTTGGCTCAATTCCATCATAGAATGTGTCTTGATGCCTGCGAATTAGTTAGTCTCACATATATTCCTACTAGTCTGATACCCGTGCTTCACTATGGTATTTAAGTTCTGTAAATCCAGAAGAAGAAGAAGAAGACATTGGATTTATACCCCGCCCTTCACTACCCAAAGGAGTCTCAGAGCGGCTTTCAAACTCCTTTCCCTTCCCCTCCCCACAACAGACACCCTGTGAGGTAGGTGGGACTGAGAGAGCTCTGTCAGAAACTGCTCTTTTTCAAGAACACCTCTGACAGAACTATGGCTTGCCCAAGGTCATCCAGCAGGTGCAAGTGGAGGAGTTGGGAATCAAACCCGGTTCTCCCAGATTACAGGCCACACACTTAACCACTACACCATTACTGCACCTCGCCGGTGGTTGTTGGCTGTTCCTGATTTTCTCAACTGTCATTAGCTGTCTGCAGACTCCTATAACTGTTGGCTTTTTTTACCTCAGAACACTGAGCTCTGCAGCTGACCAATCAGAGAGTGGGGGGTGCAGGGAGGCAGTAGCCTGGCAGCTGCATAGGAATCAATGGGGGGAGCACATTTTACACCTTTTAGATGGGACTATTGAGCTCTTCTGTAATAAGTAGCTTTTGGATTGCAGCCATAAGCTACGGGCCAACGCTGACATGGTGGTAGTGATAAGTGCTGTCAAGTCACAGCTGATTTATGGCAACCCATAAGGCTTCCAAGGTGTACTTTCCCTTAAATGAGATTAGTCGCATTAGTGTTGGTCTGAAGCAGCAGAACAAAGTTTGAGTCCAGTAGCACCTTTAAGACCAACAAAGTTTTATTCAAAGTGTAAGCTTTCATGTGTAAAGCACACTTCTTCAGACAAATTGGAATGCATCTTGGCTCTGAGTGGCCCTTCCTTAACAGCTGCCCTCACCATCTTTTCCCCTGTAAATAGCCCCTGAGGAGATTGCATTCCAATTTATCTGAAGAAGTGTGCTTTGCACACAAAAGCATACACTTTGAATAAAACTTTGTTGGTCTTAGGAAAAAGCATGTATAGGTACTTTCTATTCTTGTTTGTTGAGGATCCAAGCAGAATTTGTACCAAGATAATATCTGAATATCTGCATTAGGTCCTGAAAGCTGCAAGAATCCAAAGGATCTGATTGTAGATGTGATTCTTTCCAGTCTTCTGACATATGGTATTTTGCTGGTTTCCCATGAATTTTATAGTCTTTCCGTGAAGACTATAAAATTCCTGACACTGGAGCGCCCTCTGTAGACTTTGGCAAGCTTTTCTGATTTTGAATCTGGTTTCAAATTCACAGCAGTAAAATCCCTTCACTTTATGGTTGCTATGGGCATATTCACACTGCAGATTTAAATTAATTTAATAGCTGTTCCTTCTTCCCAAGGAAGCTTGGGAATTGTAGTTCTTTGTGTATGTGTGTGAAAGGTCTTTAATCACATTCCCAGCATCTTACTGATCTACAATTCCCAGGTATGACAACAGTATAAATACATTGTAGTAACGTCCTATACATAGCAAATGGCAGAAACAGAAATTTGGTGGATCACCGCATTGCAGCTCCTTACTGAAGTCCAGCATGTTCTGGAGGCTGATACAGCTTAATTTGCAAGTTTTATTTATTGCCCAGAATCAATAAGGCAGCAGGAGGCCTGGCAGAGTGACTTCATCTAGCCATTCTATTGCAAAATTTTCTCTTAGTATCCTGTTTCAGTGTTGTGGATACAAGAAACAGAGGTGAGCTTTTCTGCTGAGGATTATTTTAAGGTTTGAGTCTAAGCTTTAGCAGAGAGTTACAAACTCAAGGGATGGTTTGCATGGATTTCCATTTGGGGGAATGTTTGACCTTAAATATCGATCCTTACTCATTTTAGAGTAAGAAAGAGTCTAGGGACAATGTAAAATATCTCCCTGATTTATAGGGTGCGTTCAGACGGGGCGTTTTAGCCGGCATAAACTGTACCGGTTGGAACTGGTGCAGTTTATGCCGGCTGAAACGCGATCACACTTACCTCCCTCACAGCGGAGTCCATCGCTGTATGCCCGTCCTCATGCTGCGGGCGTCGGCGTTTTTAAAAAAAACTCAATTTGAGCATGCGCATAGGCGATCCACAGAATGGCGATCTTTGCGCATGCTCAAAACACCCCATATTACATTTAAAGTTTAAAGGTAAGGACTTACCTTTAAAGTTTAAAGCCCAAACTGGCCTCCCTGAAGTCCCGGACTCCTCCGGAAAGTTAAACTAAGGGCCTTTTCTTTTTTTAAAAAAAACAAATGCCGGGGCGAAGCTTCGCCCAAGCGCATATCGGCAACCTAACAAAAAAAAATGGTGGGCAAAAATCGGAAGCCTCAGGCTTCCGAACGGAAGTGGCTCTGGAACGGTGGAGAGCGATCAGACGGGGGTACAGCAATTACAACCGTTGTACTCAGGATACCACCACTTGGGGACCTAGTGGCAGAGTACAACGGTGTAAAGGGCTTTGCAACGGTTAGGGACAGAAGGCAGATGTTCTATGTGTGAACGCCGGTAAGTACACCAATTGCAACCGGCTCCTATACCGTTGCAAACGCCGCGTCTGAATGCACCCATAGAGTAAAACGTTATTCAGAATGTTTTAGCTGTTTCACTCTTCTGGAGAAATATCAACAAATTCTAATCCTGGCACAATCTAATCATATTGGTATTGTTGGAGCCTGATAATGCGAGATGATAGGCAAGCTTTTTTTAAAAGAATGATTAAACTAGGTGCTAAGGGAACTACGTGATGGCTTCTGAAAACAGCAAGCACACTTCTACCTCTCTCTCCACTTCCTTAATTCTAATAGAACCACAGAGAGCCAGTATGATGTAGTGGTTAGAGTGTGATACTAGGTTCCGGAAGATCCAGGTTTGAATCCACACTCTGCCATGGAAGCTTGCTGGGTGACCTTAGGCCAGTCATACACTCTCAGCCTAACCTACCTTACACGGTTGTTGTGAGGATAAAGTGGAGGAAAGGAGAGTGATATGAGCCACTTTAGGTTCCCAATGGGGAGAAAGGTGGGATATAAGTGAAATAAATAAAAATAACACATTATGATGTCACAATGCTTAATGTTTCTACCATCAGCACCCAATGATATGGGACAGGGAAATGCAGATCATTGTGACATTATAATACAAGTTGAGTTCTGTTAGAAATTACAGGTAGAGGGGAATTTTGATAGGAGGCAGCTGTTTTCACTAGCGGTTGTATATTCAACAGTGCAGCTAGTTTGGTTTTGAACTTAAGAAACAGGAGAATGGTGGGGATGTGTCTGAGCACAGGCAGACATAGAAGACTCTTGTTTATTCTGTTTTTCATCTGAAAGTCAAGAGGGAAATGCTTGCAGATCTGGCACCCATAACTGGAACTCTAACTATGGAAAGAGCTATTATTTCTGTCCTTGATTGTATTATATAATATCCATTTGCAGAAACTCAATTGTATAGAGTAGGATGGAGCAGAATTTTCCATTTTGGATTCTGCCTCTGTTTTTTAGGGACTGCAGACAGGATTTTTCTTCCTACATACAACACACCGTTGTTTCCTCACTGCTGATTTTAACAAAACATTTGCTCTGGACTAGAATTGTGATGTCATCTCCTCCTCATGGTGTAAAAGGAAGAAATGATTGCAGAGTACACAGCAGCTTAATATCTTGCCAGCTTCCCATCCACAAACACAGCTAGGCTTTAAAGGCAGTAGTAGAGGATACATTTTGGGCAGGTTCCCTTTGGCATCCACCAAATCTGCTGTCCAGTGCATGCTCCCACCTCTGCTTGCTCCTTCATGACTTCTGCTTGCTTATGTGTGTAGCCTTGGAATGGTGTAAATCTTCTCCTTGCATAGTCATTTGCCCTTTCACTGCTTGCGTTCTCATTTTACCACTTTCTCAGCAGCTTTGCTTTCCTGTCCAGCATGGTGCTTCTTTGGGATGAGAAAGGCTGGTAAGTTTTCGTCCTTTTTTGCTTTTCATCTTCTGCAGCATGATAGAACCCTCCAAGGTGAGAAGAAGCGGCAGGAGTCTATTATAGCAACACTGCTGGAGTGTTGCTATAATAAGCATAATTGCTCTACAAGTAAAGTCTATAACACTGTTCAAATTGTCAGCCAGCATAAAAACTACCATACCAGACAACATCTAATCTGTTAATCTGTTCATCCTGGGGGTGAAGTTAGCTGTAGTTGTATGTGCAAACACATTAACCACAGTTAGGGTTGCCAGCAAGCAACCTCCCACCAAACTCCATGCCTCCTGCCTTTGCTTATTGGGTGGGGAGAATGGGGGGAATGGCATTGACTGGTGCAGGAACTGATATCACAAAGCTCTAGGAATTTGCAAGTCTCTATGGAAAAAGCCATAGAGATTTGAAAATGTCTAGATCATTGTGACATCACTTCCTGCTCTGAAACTAGAAGTGACATCCTGACAATCTCCACCCACCCAATGCTCCTGAATGATGGAATGGTTCAAATATAACAGGAAACTGTAGTAACAGGAACAAACTGTGATTTGTCACGGGAATAAACTCGGGCTTACACCACCACCCTTTTCCATTCACATGTGGCTCAAAAATGGGAGGTTTCAATTTAATGGGAAATAATTTTTTGTTATGCTCAAATCATAAACGATGTTTGTTTTGTTCCCTACATATCACAGCTCTAAACTGTGGTTTAATCCTGGTTTGTGGGAAAGAGAACCATAATTTCTTATTCAGATGTAACCAAAACTATAATTTCCTACAAAAGCAGAGTTCTTTCATTATTGAGCCCTCATTATTGAGCCCTGGGAGAGATATGGAATGCACAAACCCAAGACTCTCACAAGCTTTTTCCCATATCAGCAAGCCATGATTTAGTGCTCTGTGTGAACTATGTCAGTACCTTTTTAAAATATGCCTTGCAAGTGCCTACTAGGTCAAAAGTTTATTATTATTAATAAGATGACATAGAAATGGGGGGGGGGGAGTAAACAAAGTTAAAACTGACATTTTCCCACAAACTTCCTATCCAGCATTTAATGAAGGCCCATTGATGTTGCTTCTAGTAATATTTCACTATCTTGTTTCCCAAGGCATTAAGGGCACAGTAGTTAAAGTGACAACCAATGTTCCCTCTAAGCTGTGGAGTCTTGTGAGCAAAAATTCTGCTTTGTGAGCTACTGACATTAAAGTTGTGAGGGAGCGGTTTGGGTGCTGCATACATTAGTTTGCTCTGGAGCCCTCCTTCCTGAGCGAAGACAAAAATGTGTGAGCTGGAGGCTAAATAACTGTGAGCTGGCTCACACCAACTCAGCTTAGAGGGAACACTGGTGACAACCAGAAATAATTAAGGTGTTTTAGAAAGTAATGGCCAAATAGCTTTGTATTAAACAAATTTGCTTTTATTTTCAGGCCTCCATATTATGATACAGGCTGGGTAATCTGATGCAGGACTGAGCTGATATCACACAGGCTACATTCAGAAGTCACAAGAAGCTCCAGTTAAGCCAAAACATGCACAAACCTGGCTGGTTGCTGTTTTCACTGCACTCTTCCCGCTTCACCCCTCCCTTGTCACACAAAGCACAATTAAGTCTGAAACATGTGTTGTACAAATGCAGGCACCTGGTAAACCAATTATTGTTTACTCCCTACAAACTTCTAAACCTGGGTTAAACCAAGGTTTAGAATCCCAGTTTGTGGAAATAATCTATCATTCTATTGGGTTAACTGTAAAAAAAATATATCATTTGCTTTGGAAGCACAGAAGCTTTTTCACAGAATCCTCGATTCTCCATGTTTCCCAGTTAAGGGGAAAATGCTGTTCAAACAAATTACTAATGATATGACTCCAGTGGTAACAAGGGAAAGTAATTTTATTTACAAAAATAGAAGCACATCTTACAGTAAGGATATTTAACTTATTGTTAACAGATTAACTTCTAAAAGGTTAACTTTGAGAGTTGAGAGGTTCTGTATAAGATAAAACAGAAGGCAAGCAACAGCCAAAGAGGTTCAACATCTAACTCATGAGAGGGTTGGGCCAACTGCACCTGAGTGAAAGAATTCTCTTAACCCGTTCCCTCCCAGATCCTCTTGCATGCAGAATTACAATATCCGACACATTCACCCAGGTACTTGCCTTGGTATGTCATAGGAATCAGGAGTTGGTCCGAACCCAGAAATCCTTAATCACACTATGTGCAAGAAGGGAGGGGCAAGGGAGGAGGCATCCTAGAAACATGGCAAAAAGCCAAGTTTATACACAGTTTGGCTTAACTGGAGCTTGTTGCGATGTCTGAATGCAGCCACAGTGGATTTTGAGCCTTGTAACAAAACATCTGGGTGCTTAGTGAACAGGGTATGTGCATATCTGAAGCTGGCTCCATCAGACTCTAGAGCACATTTCAACAACATTTCTGTACCTGATGGTCAGCTTGCCCTGTCTTTCTAAACACAGGAGTCATATAATTGGTTGAAGCCTTCCTTCAGCCATGCAGAAGTTTCTTCTTGTCTACACAGATGTACATAGAAACAAGAGAGGATATAGGTACTTCTCCTACTCACGGCTTTTGCTCCTGTAATGATGATATGTATACCTGGCTTCAGACTGAAAGCTGATTACGTTAGGTGGGGCTGTGGGCTCTGTTCCCCTAACTGCTTTCAAGTTTACTAGATCTAAAGATTATGGGTGCTTTATTTTAGGGGTGTTTTCATTTTTTTAACACTTTGAATCAATCTGCAGAGGAGAGAGGGGTTCATGACATACAGAAAGTGCCCAGCCTTGTTCTAAGAATTGTTGTGGGGGAGTTGCTTTATAACTGATGCAAGAATGAGTCAATCAATCTGTGCAAATTCAGCTTCTTCTCCAAGAGGAAAAAAAGGTTCCTCACAGCAGATGCATAACTGAAACTGTGTATTTATCCCCCCCTTTTTTTGTCAGCTGAATGCTTTCACTGGTCATACTGAACACTGATATTGTTCCTACAGGGAAAGGGGGGGGGAAACCTCACTTTTCACCACACTAGGTCAAAATCTTTCTCTTTTCTTTATGCAATACAGAGTCCCAGAGAAGATGGGAGTGCTGCTGCCCTGAGCTTTTGAGTCTTTTCCATTTACGCTCATGTGTTAGTCCTCTGGTTTATGTTAATCATCTTTGCCCCACCTGACAGTCTTTCTCATTGCATGTTTCTCATGTGATCTGCTTTATATGGAGTCTTCCCACGGGCAGGCTGTCATTCTCCAGCTGCTAACTCGTTCCTGAGCACTCTTACATGCTGTCAGCAGTATTTTAAACTTTGACTCCTTTTATAGTTCCCCCTGCAAAGCAGACAAGCGGGGTTTGCTAATATTGCATCATATTGTCTGCAGTGTAAGATATGATGCAGTTTCTTTTGGTCCGCGTTAGAATATAACTGCCTTTAGCTTGATTTAATTGGGCTATGGATTAGATTGATAGGACCAGGTCAGAAATATCAAGGCACTTCAGACTCAACAGCATGGGGGGGGGGGACATGCACCTGCCCCCTCTTCCTCCCGGTATGCCTGTTCTGCCCCTGAACATCTACTGGGGGAATCAGACCTTACATGTATACAGATTGTGCATTTGATTTCTCATTAAAAACTGAGAGTGGAGTATGTGATCAGTACACATGCACTCAATTTTGATATTAAACCTTCTTCAGAGGTGGACCAGGTACACAAGATGGGGAAAGCAAGTACACCTGCCTTTCCTCCCCACCATGCACATTCACTTTCTCATCTTACAATTCAATCCCAATTTGTACAGAAACGGACATCCTCTTCAGGTGGCCGTGCAGGAAAATAGTATACCTCCCAGCTCCCACAATGATCCAAAGGATTGTGCCTGGGTGTCCCCCTTTTACTGTTCTTGATGAAGATCTCTCTCAATCCCTAGGCCAGTAGATATGAGCTGGAAGATCCATGGTTAGGCTTTCTTGGGGTGAGGGGGGCAGTCAGTTTGGGGCTATGATTTTGGAGACGCACCTTTTGTCTTCCAGGTGCTCCAGGACCAAGGCTGGATGAAACTAGCTACTGTCTTGATGTTTTTACTGATGGATAGAATGTTTGGTGTTTGCTTGCCAGCTGTAGCACTGAATATTTCATATAAGACAGAGGAAGCAAGCCAGCCATTTAACAATGCCCTTCTAGTCCTGGAAGATATTCAGCCCAATATGAAGCATCTTCACTCAGCAGCAGGTCTTACTGAATACAGTGGGGGTTTGTTCCTGAGCTCAGTGTAAATAGGAATCTATATACTAATAGTGAAAGGCGCCCCCTGCGTGCAGATACTTATTTCCGCAAAACAAGGAGGCTAAAGAGGTTTTTCTGTACTCTTGGAGTACTCTCCAGGGTTGCGGAAAAATCGTACATTTATTTATTTTATTTATCATATTTATACCCCGCCCATCCCGCGAACGGCTCAGGGCGGCTAACAAAGCGGTACCATTTACCTAATAATATACCATAAAATCTTAAAACCTCTATAAAATCACATGCTCAATTCAGCACATAAGTTAACAATTAACAATAAAGTGCATACAGTAATAGAATTAGATGGCGTATCCCAGATCTCCATCTCTGATCATCATCCGTCGCTCCGCTGGTCCTGGCGATATGTCTGTGCTGGACCTGGGATCCAAGCTTTCACTAGGATCATTGGTGGTAACAGTAGTGGCGGCTCCTATTGGAAGGCCTGGCGGAAGAGCTCCGTCTTGCAGGCCCTGCGGAACTGTAAAAGGTAAAAGGTATACGGGGGATACTCAAATCCCCTCCCAAAGTCAAACTGCATTCTCTACTTACAGATCCCCAGTAGAACGCTCAGGAGCTCAAGGAAAGCTGTGTGGCTGCACACGCCACTGCTAAGAACGGCAGGAGCAGCTGTTGGAGCCACGAGAACAAGGGCTCGTGGCTCCAGCCGTCCACCCGCAACACAAACTGCCATCTCAGAAACTGTCACTACCCCCACAGATCTCTGTATGGGTGGACCCGATAGGCAGAGGCTTTATCCTGATCCCGCAGAAGACAAGGAGCCTTTCCTCCCCGTCCCTCATGGTACAGTCTCAGGAGTCAAGGGGGGGAGCAAGTGAGTGTGCGCAGGGAGAGAAACTAGGAACAGAGACCTGAGAAGTGGAGGGAGGATGGAAGGGGCTGACTCCTGCATTTTCAGAGCACCCACAGGCTCTGTGATCCGACTCCAGACCAGCCCCACTCCAGGAATGCAGAGCAAGAGTAGAAAGGGTGGGAAGCTGCCTTCCCCAGTCCAGCTCCGGCTGCTTGCCTGCCCCTCCTGACGAGAAGTTTCCTAATACAGTTACTGTTGCTGCTTTCTCTCCCTCTCCTGTGCCTACCTTCACTCACACAGCCAGCTTGCCTGCTCCGCCTGCTTTGCACTGAACTGTCACCTGAGGCAGGAGAAGCAGGGAGGTGGAAAAGCCTAGGCAGTAACTACCAAGCACTGGCTCTGGGTGTGTGTGTGTGTGGGGAGCATTGCAGAAACACCACTGCTCTCCAGAAGGGCTCACATGCTGGGTCCTGACTGCCCTTCTTCTGAAGCACTCTCTAGGTGATACAGGAAACAGCACACAGCCAGAGATGACACACTTGATGATACATACATGCCAGGGATATTACAGTTGTAGTCCCTGCGTTGGTAGGGGGGTTGAACTAGATAACCTTGGTGGTCCCTTGCAAGAGTAAATAAACAAGCCATTCCTACAGACAAAGTATGAGATCTCTGGACCCTACTTAGGAAAGAAAGAAAGAAAGAAAGAAAGAAAGAAAGAAAGAAAGAAAGAAATCCCACAGCTAGGTTAAAATCTCACTCTCTTTCCTAAGTAGGGTCCAGAGATCTCATACTTTGTCTGCACTCTGCACTCACATTGTGAACATCTGAAGCAGTAAGCATGAGCCAGGAAGAAAAAATGTGTGTGTGTTTTTATATTTAGGTTTGGGGTAGGGTTGCCAACCTCCAGGTGGCACCTGGAGATCACCAGACAACCAAGATCTGGCTTCTATGGAGTGAGGTTCCTCCCCTCCACAAATCACACTCTCACCAGGCTCCATCCCCAATATCTCCAGGGATTTCCCAACCTGGAGCTGGCAAGCCTAGCTTGGGGGCAGCAAGGGAAACAAGGGGGTATTGGGTTGGGGAGAGTAAGGAAGAGAAAGAAGTGGAGGTGGGGAAGCAAAGGTAGGAGAATACCCCCTCCCTGCATGTTTCTTGGGTGTCACCCACTTCTGATGGGGGGGGGGAGCTTACCTGCTGCTGCTGCTTCCTCCTCCACCTGCTCTGCGTGGAGCTCCCCCCCCATCGCGAGTATCGCGGGTTCTGCCTCTTGTACATGTATAAAGGCAAAGTAGCATGGAGCCACTTGGGAGGGGGCATCATGTTTACATGATAATGTGATTCTTGTGGTACTTTATCTTTTTTTAATTTCTCTGGAGGTGCTATCTGTCCCTTGGGGAAAATGTACGAACATCCATATGGTACCCATAAATCCTCCTGTGGGGCAAATAGCAGCTCTGATGTGAGACTTTCCTCAGAAAAACAATGCAGGGGGAGGAATCATTCTCCCAGCACTCTAGACCTTATCCAATTGCCCTCTTCCCATATTCCTGCTTTTTGGATGCATAAACACACACACGCACAGAAAGTCCTAATCATGGAACTTTGGGTTATGTCCGATTTGTCCCTGTTCATATATACAAACATACTCCTCACAGATAGAATTCTGAAGAACTATATCATTTGAAAGGTTTCTTTTTGTTGCCTTAATTTATTCCGTTATTGGTAGTGTGTGAAGAGGACTAGATGATAATGACACTAGTATTTGAAAGCATGAAGATATCTCTGACGGTAAAATTCACTTCCTAAAGATCTTTAGGAAAAACAGTTCTACAAAATAGTGAATAAATAAATATCTTGAGACTCATGATGTATGAACATAACAGTTGTTTGGGCTGAACAACTTGCAAAGACTTGACAGAACTTTTACAGATCATTAGGTCTGTTACTCCCACACAAAGTTATTTCAAGAACAACTGTTCTGAAGAGAGCAGAAAGGTAAAGGTAAAGGTTCCCTTGCTTGAAGGCCAGTCGAATCCGACTCTAGGGTTGCGGTGCTCATCTTCATTTCCAAGCCGAAGAGCCAGCGCTGTCCGAAGACGTTTCTGTGGTCATGTGGCCAGCATGACTAAACACCAAGGTGCACGGAATGCTGTTACCTTCCCACTGAAGTGGTACCTATTTATCTACTTGCAATTTCCTGCTTTCAAACTGCTAGGTTGGCAGGAGCTGGAACTAGAGACGGGAGCTCATTCCGCCATGCGGCACACTCGGGTCTCGAACTACTGAACTACCGACCTTCCACAACCTGCAGTTCAGCGTCTTAACCACTTGAGCCACCGCAGCTCCTGAAGAGAGCAGAAAGAGACTTCAAATGCACATTGCCTGTCAGCAATTAAGCTCCCTTGACACACAGGAGGCAAAACTGGTTTAAGTACAGGCATTCCGACTTTAAGCAGCTTGTTGACTGTATCCTCATAGACCTATTATTTTTTACATTGAATCATTCCCTGCCTGGAAAAGAAACTGGTGTTTTGGATCAGGAACAGGCTATTCTGTCCCTTAGAAATCACTGCAAGCCCCTCCAAGCATAAACAGTACAGCATGCAACTTGTATACTGTATGCTTTGGTGTAAACTCATTTTGTCTGTTACCTTGTCTGTACCAAGCATGTGTAAATAAATATTAAAAAAAGGGTATAATGCTGGGATATGTGCATTTTCAGGAAAGAATTTTGACACCATTGATGAAGAGGTTGCTTTTTGCAGGGCACTGAAGTAATTCATTGCAAGCTCTAGTTTCTTGAGCCATTGAAAAGGGCTTCTGACAACATTGGATATGCTATACACCTACTTTATTAATTCCAGAACTGTCTTGGTGCCACATCTGTGAATCACAAAACTTGTCATGAATCAGCAGTCCCATTAATTTGAGTAGGTATCCCACAGAACCAGCAGTCGGTTAAGACATCCAGTTTTCCTTTGACATTCAGAGTATGAAATGCTTTGGGAATTATTAAATCTAGAGATGCCAAAATGTCAAGGGTTGTTCATCAGTTTATGGGGCTAGAAATTTTGAAACACAACTGGCGCAAAGCACAGGGTTTTTACAGATTCTCGCTTCACTGGGGTGTTTGGGATTAGACTATCCTGCTGCAAATGATGACGCAAAATGCCTTAAATCTTGAAGCAGTCTCTCTGCTAACTTGCTTTGTGTGTGTGCCTACGTGATTCAGAAACTTTCAGAAATTCCCTCCCTGCACGGAGTTCTTCTCCACTTACCACAGAATGTATAGTGATATCCCGCCAAAGGTGAAATGACTGAAATGCATTCTCTTTATTTTTCTTCTTGTTTCTTTTTGCAGAACTGAAGACTATATGAAGTTATCCCTAGACTCTTCCTAAGGCTTTTCCTTTGGCATCTTTAAAGGCTTGAAAGAAAAACAAAACAAATGCAACCAGATATATGAATACACAACAGAAAACTAAATATCCCCTCATAATATGGGACTTTCTGTTTGGCTGAAGCGAAGTTCCTCAGAATAAGTCATGGTTGTAACATGACTGGAAATAAATATGTGTGTTCAGTCCCAAGAATTCTGTGGGCTAGATAAAGTGACTGTGAAACGATATTTGAGGGTTCTGTTCTTACATGTGAGAGTAAGACCCTTGAACAAGATCAGGCACACAATTTGTGTTTGTCACTTCATATCCGCTTTGTCCCCATCACAGTAGATCCTTTCTAGATAGCATGGACAAAGATTCAGTTACATCAGACCAGTCCAGCTGCTATATCTAAATGTTTAGTCTTTATCCAGTTCTGACTCAGGACCAGAATTTTTCTTGGTATCATTGAAGACTCTGCACTGAGATTTAAGACATTGGATAGGTTCCCACTGCACCCTGGTGGAGAGATGGTTATACAATGTAGTTTTCTAGTGCAGTCAATTTAATCTTGCTTTGTAGCCTTTCAGAGAAGAAATTGTTCTCTATTATTAAGTAGAAGGTCCTGAGAATTAAGAATGGTCTAGTGTTATAGTTTGTGACAGACTTTCATCATGAGGAGAGCTTCACTATTGCTTGATAGCCAATACTTCTATTTACATAGCCCTTGCTACTGTTCCCAAGAGGAAAGTGTGAAAATTTAAATCCTGAAATGGAAGCTTTTTGTTAAGTTATTAATACTAAATTTCTGGAATAACAGGAGAGATATATTCCTTTCCTTTTATATTACCACAGCATCTTCTTCCTTTTTGTGGCACTCTCTTCCCCCAGATTTCCCTGTGTCAATTCATTAAACTTTGCAGATAATGCAGTCTGTTGAGCCTTAATGGTTACTAGACTGAGACCATAATTCCACACAGACCATAACTGGTTTTCAGTATGTATTTTCTTCTACAAAAGGGAGTACTTTGGTATTATACTGATGTCATGGCTCTGTAGGATTACCATTGTTTGGATTTTCTCCAACACTTTCCTGTTTTCCCATAACGTTTTGAGATCACACTGCTTCCCATCTAATGCTTTAAAATATGTCAAACCCATGCAGTTTGTAAAGACAAAATTTTATGCAAACTATACTTGAAATTATTTAGTCAGCTATTCTAGGCACGCCTAGCTTTGAGAAATGTTTGTGTCCAGCATAATTTTTAAAAGGGCTTATTTAGGAAGGAGCAGGAAGCTTTGACTACAAAGAAGCAAAGCTTCTGTTTCTGTATCTGTATTCACTAGCATATTACAGTTTGCAATTGATTCATATTTATATGTGCATATATAAAAGGACACACGGCTTTGAAATACCCATTAGCAACCACTCTGCCTCCAGTGCATGTTGTCTGACAGATTCAATGTTCCGAGCACCATTAACTATGCAAAGAATGCCTTATATTCAACATATTGTTTCAGTTATACAGCAATACGTACATTGTACAAGGGACATCAGTAGCTGAGCCCAGATACTACTAGTGGCAGAGAGCAAAGCTATCTCCTCAGTAATGACAGAAATAGCTGTCTGGGTATTTTTTACATTTTTTTCCTAAATGTGAAGGTGGATCTTATACAGAGGACTGTAATTTTTAGTGGCTTGAAATATATATTGCCATTATTCAGTCCAATAAACCTTTAACTAGTTTATATGAATGGTCATTGTTGTTTGTTAACAGTTTTGGTATTCGGTATTCCTGCTTTGTTACTTTCCAGCAGCTTTAGGGTTGCAAACTCTGGGTTTGGAAATACCTGGAGATGGGAGAGTGGGAAAGTTTAGGGAGGGGAAAGATCTTGGTAGGGTATAAATAAGTACTATATAGGCAATCTATCTAGCCTGAAGTTCAGTTGTAACCCTAAGCAGCTTGGTTTATTTCAAAGATTAAACAATTGTTTTCTAGTGGAAAAATACCAGAAATATCTATAGCCCAAGACTTTGTTGTTGTTCAGTCGCACAGTCGAGTCTGACTCTTCGCGACCCAATGGACCAGCTCTCGCCACACCCTCCTGTCTTCCGCCGTCCTCTGAAGTTTGCTCAATTTCATGTTCGTTGCATCTATGACACTGCCTAACCATCTCATCCTTTGCCGTCCCCAAGACTAGTAGAAGACAAAGCCAGATTTAGGACAGCATCATCATGAGACTCTAAAATGGCAAGGTCACACAAACCATCATTTCCCTCAGGCCCCGACTATACACAGCACTCAGACAGATGTATCTCTTCCCTGATTTGTCTTTTGCTTCCATACGTCACGTATGGAACATGCACAAGCAGCTGTCCACATGAATGATCTACTTATGTTAGCAGTGTGTGTGTGGGGGGGGCATTTGCACAAGGCTGTAATTCCTCTCATCCATTATGTTCCCATCCAAGGAGAAAGGGCTGCAAGTTCATGCAAGTCCCCTCTTCTGCCATGATGCAAGTAGAGCATTTGGATGAGCAGATAAGCTAGCTAATAGATCACTGGAGCAGCTCAAAGATGTGCCAGGAAGGACATGACAGATACCAAGTTACCATTCCAACCATAATGCAATGTAGCAAGTCTAAAGACCTGGGCAGGATCTGGGCAGCTACAGAGTCTGTAAGGGAGCTCAGTAAGGCTCAGACATAGTTAACAAGTATGCAGGTCTACTGGCTGGACTGGGGTTTGTGAAGACTGGTTGAGAAATTGTGACTGAGGCCCCAGGGGAAAAGGCAACCAGGTAGGAAATGGTGAATGAGGCTGTATCTGGATGGCAGCTTCCCCAAACTGTAGCGCTAAACTGGAAAGAAGGGAGGGGATGGTATCTTTGCAGAAGAGGCATCAATAAGCATGGGAGAGGGGTTGCAACTTGAACAGTGTAGTCCTGACTCTGATGGCACTTTTGGATTAGTAGAGATCAGGG
Source organism: Gekko japonicus (assembly GCF_001447785.1). Lineage (NCBI taxonomy): Eukaryota > Metazoa > Chordata > Lepidosauria > Squamata > Gekkonidae > Gekko > Gekko japonicus. The sequence goes on along the minus strand of NW_015172016.1, from coordinate 880,767 downwards.
GTCATTTAATAGAAAAAGAGGTGCAGGGCTCATTAGCATAACTCATTAGCATAACTTATTTGCATATGCCATACCCCCTGGAGTCACCGGAAATGTGTCAGAAGGCAACACCCACTGCTCAGACTCCACCCCAAAAATCTCCAGGTATTTCCCAACTCTCATTCAAACCTGGGTCTCCCAAATCCTTGTCTGGAACACTAACCACTACACAACACTTTATGGGGCAGCGGCTGCTGAGCAGTAGCAAACAGCTGGGGCTTCGTGAGTTATGCAAGTTGCATGGTGGCTGCTGTCAGGCCTGACATGCTTTCTCCCCCTACATTTTACTGACAGAAACAAATGCTTGAAGGCTGGAAATACTGCTGTGGTTTACAAACAGTGGCCACTGAGAGAATTCCTTTCATATAGCTACAGGTGTTGCTTCTCTTATGGGTGAGGGTTGACTGAACTGGAAATGTTGGTGACTGAATATGGGACCTTCTGTGTGTCAGATGCTCTGCCATGGAGCCATGGCCCTTCAGCTGAAACAAATCATATGAATACCTGACACCACTGACCTGCCAGTGGCCAGTGTTATGTCAATGCTTTTGAAAAAAGAAAACCCAAGAAAATATACTTCTTTTTCCATACATCAGAGTGCATTCACAAGTGACTGTGATATCACTTGTACTATAAACATATTCAGACATGATGAGCTTATTAAGCATTAAACCCACTCTAAAAGAACATTCATTTGTCGTCTAGTTTTCTTTTTATTTGACACGGGTAAACCATGCCTGCAGATTATGGACCAAAACTGTGAAATGAGTTACACACATGAAATTTTTAAAAGGATGTCCAAAAGTTGGAACTATTGGAAGGGGAAGGACTTGCTTGGGACACCACTGGATCTAGGGCTGGTCCTGCATACATGCAGCTGGGATGAATCTGAATTAGCGTTACAGAGTGCTCATGCAGTTCAAGGGTTTAGGGTACTTAAACCCTGTCTTGAGTCACTAAAGTGTGTGCAGATTTGCTTTGGTAAATGTGGCTACCTACTTTGCATATCAGATGAAAGAAGTGAGTTGTACTCCATGCATACTGCCAAGGGTTCTTGCCCAGACCAAAATTACTCAGCTCATAGCACCACACGCTTGTGACTAGTAAGCACAGGGAGCTTGCAGGTTCCACCAGGATATCACTTACCATCTGCTGATCTTTCTTTATCTATACATAGCTGGATCTTGTGCTGTCATTCCAGTAATTCACAATGTGGGGAGGGGCTGTGGGTCAGTGGTTGAGCATCTGCTTTGCATGCAGGAAGTCACAATGTGAATCCCTGACATCTCCAGTTGAAAGAACTGAGTAGTGGGTGATGTGAAAGAACTCTCCCTGAAACCCTGGAGAGCCAATGTGGGGAGGGGCTGTGGGTCAGTGGTTGAG
>NW_015172016.1:864977-879074 GCF_001447785.1 Gekko japonicus | reverse complement strand
GAGTCTTTGAAACTTATTACCCCCCCCCCCCAAAAAAAAATCTTGCTCATTTCTAAGGTGCTACTGGACTCTAAGATGCTACTGGACTCAAATCTAGGTCCCCATACATCTACTGATCCAGGCCTGCCCCAGTGGGTATCACTTAGCAGTCAAATATTGGAGTCAAAATGAGGTGTTTTAATTGCAATTAGTGTTTTAATTGCAATCAAGACACCTGAAAACAGTTAGGCCAAACAAGCCTATCAAAAATTGGCTGTTTTCTGAACACAATCAGGAAATACATGAAGTTTTATACTTGGAATGACATCATCATGAAAATAATATTCAGAAAGCATAATTGGTTACAAAGAATAATACATCATTTGAATAATAATTCTCTTATTGGTCAACGGTAAAGAAAAGTGTGCCTACATAGTATCTAAGTGTTTACTTAACCTAACCTGAATAATATTTGCCAAGGATTCTCTATACCCAAACAAAGGTGTGTCCCCCCCCCCCCATACCAAGCTAAAGTCCTTTTTTTCCCAGATTTTTGACCCAGACGCGGCAAAGTTTTACCCTAAACAAAAAAACCCATGAACTTTATACCTATCTTCTATACCAAAAGAATGTTATTGTCTTGTCTGCTAGCCTCAACTGGAAAAATACCCTAACCTACAAAGGAAAAGGCCCACTGTTTAATAGGCCTTCATTACATCCTAATAAAATCTTACCGAAGAGAATAAATCTATAAAACCAGAAAAATATGAATAATAAAAAAATCTTTATATTCCCATTTATACTACAAGTCCCCCCCTTGCTACAGTGACCATATACAGGCTCAGTGCTACCACTATAAATCTCTATGCGACAATGGCTGCGTCATAATGTGGTTCCTTGAGGGAGAAGATGAAGGGAATAATGCCTGGCAACAAGTGGAACAAAAAGGAAGACATTGAATACAGAAATAAAACCCAAAAAGAAGCAAAATGCCAAGAAAAAAAAAACAAGGCATGTGTTCATAGTTGCTCACAAACCACTGAACCAATCTCCTAACCAGTTATTCCGTGATTATCTGAGATAGTCACCCTATGTGTTAAGTCTTTTAGATCCTTAATACGACTTTCAATAGACCTGGAGTGATCACTAAGATTCAGACAACACATCCCTTCAAAGTCTTCATAGCCATGATTAGCACGTAGAAGATAATCTATGGCCATATGATTTTGCATAGCAGCTTTCTCAGTAGCTTGCAAATCACGTAACATCTCTCCCAGGGCTTGAGAAGTATCATTTATGCTGAGAAGCAACAAATAAGCTATAGCGTTTAAATTCCTGGAAGTCTTTTTTTTTTTAAACCCCCCGAAGGGATATTTTTATTTTGCATTAAATTACAAACTACAAAGAAAATTAGGAGGGGAAACTACTAGGGATAAAGGAAAGATAACCACACTAAACTAAAAACCCAAGAGAAGGAGATCTTATTTCTGTTAGTGTAAATGTTAGTACCACAAGTGTTAATATCACAATATACTTGTAGAGTTCCTGCTCATCTTCCATGTTTATATGTTACTATGTTAATTGTTATGAGAGAACTTTCTGATCATCTTCGTGTTCTTCGCTTCAAAAGGCCAATTTCCAAGTCCTTCTGCCTTTACTTCGGCTTTTTGTCTCTAAAATCGTAGACAACTTTGGCAGGTCCTGCCCCCGTTTCTGTAGCAAAGTCTTCTTCCGTTCCAGAGGTAGCAGAGTCACTGGATTTCGTTTCTTCCTCCTTAGACTCTTCCTCTGTTCCAAGCTGACGCTGCAAAAACCCTTTAGCCTTGAAAATGGAGTCTATCTTCTCTCTTTTGTCATTAATCTTAAAGATGACACCTTCCGGGATTGCCCACCTGTACGTTATTCCATTAGTTTGAAGAAAAGCAATCAAATCTTTGTAATTTTTCCTCTTTTGCCGGATTTCAAATGGAATGTCTTTTAGCGTCTTGATTTCCCATTTTCAGTGGAGTTGCTGATGTTGCTTTTAAAATAGCATCTCTAGTCTGTCTTCTTGAGAATCTGACCACAATTTCTCCAGGTAGGCTATTTTTTTATATAGTTGGAGTATGCCCTATAGGCCACCTCCATATCTTTTATCAGTTCATCCGCTGTAAAGCCTATCACTGGAGCGATGATCTCACTAAGCAGCCTCCTCAGGTCCTCTTTCACTGCTTCAGGAACTCCCTGGAACCTGAGAATCATTTTTTCCATCTGTAATTGCAGTACACGGTTTTCTTGAAGATCCTGCTTTATTTCCACTTCTCCCAGTCTTTTCTTCAAGTTCTTATTTGTGGTGTCCATCTCTTGGATTTTCTCATTAGCCTGCTCCACTTTCTTTTCAGTTTCATTCAGCTGGAGCTGTTGAGATGCAAAGTTCATCACAGTCAGTTGCTGGTTAATACCATCGAGTTGCTCCATCATATGCTTGAGCATATCCGCTAGTAATTTAATGACGTCTGCCCCCTCTTCCGGTTTGGGACTCTGACTGCCTGGCAGTTTCGTTTTTAACTTTGCACGCTGGGCCACCATTTTTTTGATTTGTTTACACTTCCCACCACTTCCTCCCGACTCAAGAAAACTAGCCCCACGATGTAAAAAAATCAAGTAACTCTCTCACAGCACACACGCTGCTTTCCTCCCCTCTCCCCCTTTGCGTCGTTTATCGGTTACCTCGCATAAGAGGCATCCCTCTTTGCATCCATTTCTTCCCACACGGAGGGGGGGGGTCTGCTTTTTTAATAGTCCATTTTATTCAGAACTCGCATTCATTGTCGGTCAGATTCTTTGACCACGCTGCATTTTAATGATATTCCGCTCTATCTCCGGCACTTGTCCCGGTCAAACCAGCTTGTGCCCAAAGGCCACACAGCAACTGGACCATCAGGGCAGAGGGGAGCCTCGATTCTCCGGCATTACGCCGTCAAAGAGGCTACCCCTCAGAAGCCCTCTGGCCTGGAGCCTATTGCAAAGGCTCTGCGGGGGTGTCACTTGAGGTGGCACCCCTCCAGGCCACTGGTGTGCGATTCGCCCTCCCACGGTTCGAGGAGAGTGTCCACTGTTGCTGCTTCGTAAACCGGAAGTCAAATTCCTGGAAGTCTTAATAGTTAATCCGGGAACTACAATGAGAGAAGCTGCTAAGGCTACAGTCTCACTTAAAGTGAGTAAATGAGCATCAGGATGTTCTCATCTAAATGTACAAGGCCCCTTTTTTCCCTAGTGATATTACAGTATTTTATCCAAGGTAATAGAAGTGGCATAAGTCTACCAAAACTACAAGGTCCACTTTCAGCATAAACTGGAATATAAGAATATGCTATTTTCCCACAAAGAAGAAACCACCCAGTGGGCAAAACAGAATGCCACGCCGCTGCAGGATAATTATAAGTCTTATTGCAATGTAAATCTATATTAGATACATTAAGACAATGTTGCTGACATCCTGAGAAACTAATGCACAACTGGGCAGGGATCATATGTGTAAGTTGAACTGTAAGTGTATTCTCATCCAGGATAGGTGTAAAATCCCCCCATGTATAAATAAAACTATGAATAGGGTTCTCTTGTAAATACTTAAAACTCTTAGGAATCCCCCATAAACATGAAGTAAAAACATCTTTGGCATCCAGGCTATTATGAAGACAAAAGACAGGAAACTTCAGTCAGTATGCCAAATTTAACCAAACGTGTGAATAATCCCATTCAAATGGATGTGAGTGTATTTGGAAAACAAAAACGTTAAAAAGGGAAAAAAGGAGGAATCTAAGATAATTCCATTCCATCTCCCCAATTTGTAACAGCATTATACCAGGTGGATAAGTCAGGATGGCTCCTAAAATCAGTCAGTGACCTATCAGGTCTCAGAATTCCTCTGGGAGTTATATACTGGCTATACCAACAGTAAAAACACTCATATCTCCGGTCACCCCACCATTCCTGTCCATGTGTGGTACTGATATCTAGAAAAGTTTCTGTTTCACAATTGGTGAGGTAAAAATCAAAAATATCCCAAGGGGCTGTTTCACAAACAGAAAAGGGATTAAAGGATTCTTTCAACTCTATTTTCCAAGTTCCCTTATAGCTTTCTCAATCACCATAACCATGGAGTAACAAAATGTATTTGGCTGTCCTGTCACCTTTTGATGCTGCTTCCTTGTCACTCCCTCCGCCCTCAGAACCACCTGGCACCTCGTCTGGATCACAAACTTGTTTCACTCTGGTATGATGAACCCAACTGTCAGCGGCTGTAGTCTTCACGGCACTATCAGAAATCAGGAGCACCTGGACTGGACCCTTCCACCATGGTTTCAGAGGCTCATGCTTCCAGGTCTTCATCAGGACCAAATCTCCAGGCTGAAAAGAATGAACTGGACAATCATATGGAAGCGGCCGAATTCCTGCAGTAGCCCTTTGAAGAGTGGAAAGACAAGACTGCAGGGTAGACACATGTTCAGCAAGGATTTTGTCCCCAATCTCAACATTCACCTCCTCATATCAAAGGATATGGCTGTCCATATACTAACTCAAAAAGGGATAATCCCAATTTACCCTGGGCTACTACCCTGATTCATGTAAGTGCTACAGGGAGCATGTCTAACCATTCTGAGGAAGTCTCCATGCAAAGTTTAGTCAAAATTGTTTTTAAAGTTCTGTTCAAGCGTTCTACTTGGCCACTAGACTGCGGTCTCCAGGCAGTATGTACTTTCCACTCAATCCCCAGTGCTTGTGTCACCTGCTGGATGATTTGTGAAGTAAAAGAACTCCAACGGTCTGAATTTAACTCTTTTGGCAAACCAAATCTAGGTATGATGTCATTCAGTAAACGTTTAGCCACATTGCGAGCGGTTGGGGCAGTACAGGGAAATGCTTCAGGCCATCCTGTTAACTGATCAACAAAAACAAGCAAATATTTGTATCTCCCCACTCTAGGAAGTTCAGTATAATCACTTGAAAAAACTCAAAAGGTCGATGAGCCCAGGGTCTGGCTCCTGGAGGCACTGAAACTCCTTTCTTTGCACTAACCTTCTGGCAGGTGGGACATGCTTGAGCCTCTCTTTTGGCTTCCTGAAAAAGACCAGGAACAATTATTAATCTGCTTAAAGCTCTCCCCATTGTAGTTCCCCCCTGGTGGGTGGACTGATGAAAATCTCGAAGAATCTTTGAAAGGAGAGCACATGGCACTCAAATTCTGCCATCAGTATTAATAAGCCATCCATCTTTATTTTCAGCAGGCCTCTCCTTTTGTGCTCTCTCTCATTTCTCAGGAAGGTTAACAGGCTTATCAGGCAAATCAAAAGATGGAAGCAGAGACATCGATAGAGTCTCAGATGGCATTAAGGCACTCTTCTTTGCAGTCTCATCAGCCAAGTGATTTCCTGTTGCTTCAGGAGTGTCCAATTTCTGATGTCCTCGGATGTGTACAACAGCAATCTCTGCAGGGAGATAAATATCCTACAATCTGTTGTCAAGAGTAATACATTTATTTCTGTAGAATTAAGATTTGTTTCAAGTTCAGGTTGTTAGGAGAAAATCCATTTCACATATATGAAAATGGCATGGGGCACAGTGTAGTGCATGACCCCTATTGAAGGGATGGGAAAAGATTAGAAAAGACCAAGGTCCTTACCGAGGTGATGCCTTTGCTTGACATGTAATATGTTCCTCCACATCATACTCAACACTGAAGTTCTGCTCTCTTGTGCCCTGTGCATGCTATATTGGGACTTTTTTCTGCTTGTGGAGACTGTCCATTCATGTCAACTTAGCATGTAATATAGCAGTTCAGCAAGCCTGGGTCCCTTCCCCAGGATCCGGCACTAAACTAGAAAGGGAGGAAGACAGATAATTTTCCATGCAGCTTGTGTCCACAGTGGCAGTGATGTATCCACATGGAAATTTCTCCCATGCTTTCCTTGTTTCAGACCTCAGTGTCTGCCATTTCCACCATGTGCCCCCAGAGGAAAATTATGAAAACTGTGTGAAAAGGATCTCATATTACACTGTGTATTTGATAAGTAGGGTTGCCAGGTCGTTGCCTTTTTTTAGTGGGGGCAAGAAGCTCCCAATCCTCTTCCAGGTGACATCATCGCACTAGGCACATCGCCGGGATGCTCTAGCATTCAGCCTTAAAACTCTATGGTACCATAGAGTTTTCAGGCTGAATGCTAGAGCATCCCCCCGGCGACATGCCTGGCGCAATGACTTCACCTCCGGGTGATGTCATCGCACCGAGCATGTCAGCCCGCTCCAGCACTTCCCACCCCCACTGGCCAGATCTGGGCCAATGGTTTGGGGTCTACTAGAGCGGGTGAACCTCTGCCTCCCTGGGGGATCTGGCAGCCTTACTGACAAGGTGGGTCTTGTGAATAACAAAAGAGGCCAAAGGGGATATATGTGAAGAACTACAACAAGGCCATCTCTTGATAATAAATGAGCACACTCAGGATAAGAAATCAAGCATCCCAGGGATCCATTCAAGTAACAGTGGAGCCTTTCTCTGGCATAAGGAACCTTCCACCAGCACATTATCAGAACTGAACCTTTGGGTCCAATACAAAGTTTTTAGCTTCTTACAGCCCAGAGGCGTCAAACAAATGTAAATGTTACTTTGACATAAATATTACTTTGTCAGGCTGGGCCATGTGTGCCATAAAATGTAATGCCACGTACCAAAGATATAAACTTTATAAAGGACACAGGCAAACCCAATTAGCATTATTTTTTCTCAAAATACAAACAAAAGCAATTGATTCCCAGGAGTGAAAGCATTTGATTTACTGGGGAATCTGAGCAGCCCGCCCCGGGTGACCAAGATGACAGGTTCCTGGCTTGGTAGGGTGGGTCTGAACCTGGGTCTCCGAGATCCCAACCACCACTTCTCATCTCTCCTGCAATTCCCACAGAAGTGGTGGGCTGAGGGGAAGGCCTGACAGAGAAGCTGTTTCCAAAACCTCCAAGGGGTGCTTTTTGTCCTCCTGCAACTCCGTTTCCTTCATGGGCTGAGAACAGGTGTTTGGTGGAAAGGAGGTTTCCATCCCCCACCCACACTGACACTCTGCTTCCTGGTTCTGCAGCTCTTCATACGTGTGGTGGCGACAGTGGCACCCCCTTTTCTCTTCACTCCTCCATATGCTTCCAAGGCCAAGACTTCTTTCCCTTCAGAGTGGCATGCATAAGGCAGCCCATTTGCCAGCCCTCCTCTTCCACTCTCTCCTGTCAGCCCCGCTCCTTCATTAGCAAACTGCTGCTCTGCACACCTGCTCTCGGAGAGCCAGTTTGGTGTAGTGGTTATGAGCACAGATTCTAATCTGGGAGAACTGGGTTTGATTCCCTACTCCTCCACATGCAGCTGCTGGTGTGACCTTGGGTCAGTCATAAGTTCTTCCAGAGCTGTTCTCTCAAGGGCAGTTCTCAGGAGAGCTCTCTCCGCCCCACCTACCTCACAGGGTGTCTGTTGTGGGGAGGGGAAGGGAAAGGAAATTGTAAACCGCTCTGAGACTCCTTCAAGTAGTGAAGGGTGGGGTATAAATCCAATCTCCTCCTCCTCTTCTCCTTTTGCCAATCCCCCTCACAGTCACCATTTGGTGTAGCAGTGCCAGACGCTTGGCTCCATGCCTCCAATCCTTGCTGAGCTGCGGTCAGAGGAGGTGGGAGGGGAAAAAACACCATGCCTCCTCTTTCTGCACCTTTGCTGCCATTCCCCCCACATTATTTTTCCTCAGCCTCATAGTCATGCCACCTAGCAATTTCCATTCTATTTCTTGACAGCTCGACCACACACACACACACACACACACACACACACACCCCTCACTGGGTGCGCCTGCTCACCTGCTCCCCCCCCCCAAGCAGCCTCCTGCCTTCCCTCCCTTGCACCAGTTGCTCACAGGCCAGGTAAGAACCCTGGATGGGCTGGTTGCGGCCCCTGGGCTGTATGTTTGACACCCCTGTCTTCGTTCCAGGTGGTCAGCCATGTTGGTCTGAAGCAGTAGAACAAATGTAGAGTCCAGTGGCACCTTTAAGACCAACAAAGGTTTACTCAAGGTATGAGCTTTTGTGTGCAGGCACACTTCTTCAGGTACATTGGAATGAAAGGTAGAATTGAAACTTCCAGACAGATGCTGTTCAGCAAATTAACATGTAACATGATGCAGATGCTTTAAGATATGCAAAGTCAACACACATTTAGTTTATTAAGCATATTAATCATCTCAAACCAAAATTGGTTTGGCCTTATTAGCACTAAAAAAGTTTTTTTTTTAATATGCAAAGAGCTCAATATATCCTGGCCCTTCTGAAAGTATATTGGACCATGTTTCCTCTGTGTAATTTGTACGGCTCTCAAATTTGTTTTACTACATGCACGTGCACACACACACACACTCTATAATGACACCAGACATTACTGTAGCTTTCATGATTTGTCTTATTTAACTCCATTAATCCTATTCAGAAAGACTCTTGGTATTTCCATTGTTCCTTTTTGTTCTTCTCTTCTTGGCAGGATTCAGAGACAGCAGTTGGCTGCCATCTTCAGACTCATGAAGGAAAATGCAGAAACATTTGGGGAGATGTCTGAAACGGATATCAAAGAACAGCTAAAGCTTTATGACATGTAAGCCTCCATGCCTCACCACCGTTTTCTTAGCCCTTTGATACACTGAAAGCTGCAGAGTACTTCAGGATAATGCTTGAGATTTTTTAGGCCTATGGAAAAGAATTAAGACCTGCTTCCTCAGTCTTTGGGAAATGTTTTTCCCTAGAAGAAAAGTGAAAAATCTCTAATCCTAAAGTTTACTGGGCTTTAAAAAGTACTTAAAACAGAATATATCAAATTGTAGCCCCAGGTTACATTATATGCCATTACATTGTACTGATGCTTTGAGATCGCCTTCATGCACGGATATGACAGATATCAAAAAAGCTGTTTCTGAAGCCATGTGTACCAAGAAGAAGGAAGGATCTATGGATTAGTGGTAGAGCATATGCTTGGCATGCTGATCCCAGAGCCAATCAGTTAAAGGATCACAGATACCAGATGCTGAGAAAGACCTTTCACTGCCTCTGCTGCTGCCAGTCATAGTAGACAGTATGAAACTAGATGGGCTAATGGTCTGACTTAGTAAAAGAAAGTTTCATATATTCAATATGTGAATGTACAGACATAGTTAAAAATGTGAAAGATTCATGTTGACAGAATGTTTGGAAATCAGGCAGCTTCATAAGTACTCAGCTTTTCAGAAACACATTATTGCTATGAGTAAAGAATTTCCACTACATATTCACCATATGATCTCCCATTTGTTTCCAAAGAAATCAATATTCTACAATTTTGTCTTTTAATTTTTTTTTTCTGTGTTACAAATTTTTCAATAAATGTATCCTGGTTTAATATAAATTAAGCCTGGTGGTGAGATTGAATTTGTGTAACTAACTATAAGAGAGACCTCCTGAATACTTTCGGATTTGTCCTTAGGCTATTCAGAGTAAGGCTAGCAGAACGGAAGGGACTCATGCAGAAGCAAATAAAAGACTTCCCAGAGAACTCTGTGAATATAGTAAAATTCTAACAGTACCCCATCTTGCCCTAATCTGTCTATTTGGAGAGCATCCACAATCCCTCCAATATTTTATAAAAGAGGAATGTTTGCTTTATGTAAAAATTAGCAAAGGATTCATAGTATGGTAGCAAGCAAAACAACTGAACAAGGTGCTTCTGTAATGTCTACAAATCTGTCAAAATAATGTCAATAACTCCTATAAACAATACATTTCCCAACCATCCAAAATACATACTTTCAAAGACAAGAAGTTATCATTTTTGTATATTTGCATGGTCATAACACACACCTTAGAGAATTTGTGAAAGCCAGTTAGGCTGCTTCCCCTGCCAAATTAGATACATTTAAACAAGAAAAAAATGCATGTGCCCAGATTCAACCCCCAAAAAGCCAATATTTATAGATGTTATAGATATAACATATACACTACTCAGAACAAATTTTCCTATAACACAATTAAATAGACAGGTAGAAATTCACAGGTAAAGTTTTTTCATAAACATATTTGTAATATAAAAGTCCTTGAACTGTAGGATGTGATAGTGTCTCTGCCAACCGACTCAATGGATCCCCAGTTATAAATCTGTTTCAATAATTTCTTCAAGAAACATGCTGGATCCAACATTTCATAGATCCACAAAGTATATTCAGATACAGCAATCTTCAGTGATTCCTTCATAAATACAATAACATGATAACATAAACATACAATTAACTGCTCTAATATCACTATTACAAAATTCAATATATACAACATTACAATAACGCTCACAAAAATTATTCTTACCCAATGGAAAATCAATCATTTCTTGGACCCTCCCCTCAAAAATCTGAAGCGTGTCTCCACTATACCATTTCCATTAGAGGGAAAAGTTCTCAAACAAGATAGATTCAGCTAGTGAAATAAATATTCTGCAGTCTCAAAAGCAGGTAATTTCATTAATTTAATTCCAATTTGTCAAACTACCAAATTCTCTAGAGAAAACAAGCCAAATCATTTTGAGAATTTAAACTCGAGGGTTCTAGTGTTCCAAATCTAAAAATAAACCATGCTTCAAGCTGTAATAATGTTTTTTAAATGTCAACTCTGTTGTAACAATGATGTTTAAAATTGACTACCGCTATTCTAATTTCATTCTAGTTTGGGTCAATAAAGGGTAGATGATTCCTTTAACCACTAGCTAGTGCACTCCTATATTGAGAGCCAGTTTGGTGTAGTGGTTAAGTGCGCGGACTCTAATCTGGGAGAATTTGGTTTGCTTCCCCACTCCTCCACTTGCACCTGGCTGGATGACCTTGGGCAAGCCATAGTTCTGATAAGAGCTGTTCTTGAAAAAGAGCAGTTTCTGTCAAGAGTTCTCTCAGCCCCACCTACTTCACAGGGTGTCTGTTGTGGGAAGGGGAAGGGAAAGGAGTTTGTAAGCCGCTCTGAGACACCTTTGGGTAGTGAAGCAGAAACAGAAAAGCAGCTCTGTCTACCAAACCAATATATAGTAGAAATTGCTGTATAACAAAGACCCAAGCATTCAAAAAAGATATGCCTATGAATAAAATGTAAGATGCTTGTATGATGAAAGTCCCATAAACATTTATTCCACAGGACAAAATAACATCATAATCTTCTTATCGAATGAGGTCATCAATGTTCATCTTTGCAGAAAACAGGTTCCATCAATGCTTCACGCGTTGACTAGCTGTGAAGTTCCTGCATATCACTGATGCTTCATCAACAGAAGAACCTATAACTTTTAACCAAAATCACACAAGCAATATAATTAAAAATGAATGAAACACCCTTCTTTACACATACCTAACGTTAAATTTCTTACCATGATCCAAAATCTTTCATATGCATAGGCTTCCTTAGCCGTTCAATCAGTTAAAAAGGTTTCAATGATCCAAAAGGCAAAAGAACTCCAAATTTAAAGAGCTGTCCGCCCCAATTCTTAAAGTGGCAGCAGCGTTTCTATTTATCTTGTTGGTATTGTTCAATGTTGATGATTTTCATATAAATGGTTTAGTAGTAATAATTGGTGTGGTAGTTATTTTCATGCACGAAATAGGCAGCAGAATGAACTGCTCCACTTCAGACAGAGGGTAGGGTATCAAAGATGAGTACAACTCTCAATGACTCCCCTGAGCCCCAAACTCCCTGCAAGTACAAGCCCAGCCAAGCAACCAGAGTTATGGTGTGGCGTCTTTCTTCTTACACTGTTAGCTTTCTATTGACATGGAGTTTTCAGTGAGAATTTGGAATCCACCCTCTTCCTGAAAACTGAAAGTGTGGGCTTCATTCTACCACCTCCTGCTCTAGAATATGTGAGCCAGGGCTGCAATCCTGCACCTTCTTCTTAGGCTATTTTTGTGCACAATGAAAATATGGCACAGAAGCACTTATTTTATTTACTCCAACTCCGACTAAGCAGGCACACACCCAACAAAAAGCTGCCCCGATGAAGATGGAATCCGGTAGTAGCCAGCAGCAGAACAAAGTTTGAATTCAGTGGTACCTTCAAGACTAACAAAGCTTTATTCAAGGTGAGCGTTCGTGTGCATGCACACTTCTTCAGACACAATGAAATAGAAATAGCAGTCATACATATGGAGGGTGGTTAAAGAAGACCATGTGAAGTCACCTTTCCCCAAAGTTAAGAACTGCAGGTACTCTCTCCAAAGAAAGTTCCGAACATTGTCTATGCCTTGAAAGGGTGCCCCTCTACATTAAAGGCTGTTGGTGCTCCAGGATGGGCAGTGACGCAGTCATCTCAAAAGTGAAGACTGCAGAGCTCCGTCTCCAAGTCTTTCTGAGCTCGTTTCAGTGGCTGCAGTAAAAATAATCTAAAGTGTTTTCCAGCAATACAGCCCACCAAGACAAGTGATAGCAACAACCCCATTCTTCATGGTGCTCCAGCAAAAAAGGTGCCCAGGCTGCCCATTTCTAATGATGACTCCAACAAGCCATCCATTTTGAAAGCCTTGGGGGCAGTCGTAGCAGATGGTAGATGCAGCTTGCTCTGTCCAGTAGCAATGGTGGTAGTGGAAGCCATGCCAGACTTGGACCTGGAATTTTGTGATGGAAAGATCAGCCAAGAAACCCCAAGTTCTATTCCACTTGTGGAAGAAAAGAAGATTTTGAAGAAGGAGTGTAATACTGTTGTAGCTGACACACTGCCAGTGGAGGGTAAGCTGTGGGCTGCAAGCTCCAGCCTGCTCAAGGCACAATCTCAAGAAGATGCTTTTATTCTGTGCTTATGTATGTTAATGTATTCATAGACTGCATTTTTCTCATATAGTGAGGCTAAGGTGGATTTAAAAGTATGTATTTCAAGTACAGAGAGTTGTGCACCCATGTGTGCAGGTTTTGTTCACTTTGACGTCAACAGGGCAAACAAAATTATAAACTGGGATAAAAGGAGGGCATAAAGGATTGGTATTTAATCATAAAACGTGGGGGCTAAGGACTGCAGATGGAATCTGAAACAGTGGCATATAAAATTATGAAATTCTTAATAAAACTGATTATAGATTTGTTGTTGGTGTGTTGCTTCATGTGATAAATGAAAACATACTGTTTTACATGGCACAAACCTGACCTCCAAAATACTTTGTCACAAACTGTGGAGATGGCCACTGTTACTGTTAGAATTTTTTGAAAAAATGTACAAGATATTTGGTATGGTAGTGGGGGCAATGCATACTCAGGATACCCTTACATTTCATAAAGATGGAAGCAAATAGTGAAGGAAGTACTTGAAGGTCTTGTGTTTTTAACCTCTTTCTTTCGAGCAGGTGGTTCTGTCCACAACTGGTGAATGAATGATAGACCACTGATTTGACCCATCAGTATTGTTTTTATAAGAATCTATAATCTGACCCTTTTTATTTGCATGGTAAAGATAACACGGGTGCTTACCTTCCCTATTTACATTGATGTATCTAAAGAGAAATTGAAGAATTGTGAGTCGGAGTAATCTGGTGCATTATAACAAGTCATGACTAAGAGGTGTTATCTTTTCAGGTTTCTGTTAACTTATGAGTAAAACTAATGTATATGGAGTGCTTTGAACACTCTAAAGCATTATGCACATGCTAAGTATTTGACACCCTCATATAGCAAAATAATCTTTTATCCTGTCTTTCTGTCTGAAACTGTGCGCTGTAAGATAGAAAGGAGTTGGTAAGAGAGAAGAATATAATGAGTTGTTCTGGAAGTTCAGATCAAAGGAAAGTAACCCTTGACCCTTCCCCAGCCATCCCAGCACTTCCACCTGTTTCTCTCTGTGTCCCACTGCTACAGTCTGTCCTTCCCTCTCCCCCCACCCCGATTCTCACTGTCGTCTCTTACTCTTCCCTAGCTGCTGCTACCTCTGCACAGTACAGTGTTGCTTACAGGGGTTGCCAGGAAACACTGTAATGGTGGCCGAGATCTCAATGGGGGTGCTTTTATATTTCCTTTGCTTTTTTCACTTTAAATATTTTTCTGTAAACCTTGAATTTCCCCTGGAACAGCCACCCTACCAAC
>NW_015172016.1:849977-859977 GCF_001447785.1 Gekko japonicus | reverse complement strand
CTAAGCTTGTAAAAAGGTTTAGGGGGCTGCTGAGAGATTGTGGTTTTTTCCCCTTTTTTGCAATTAAATACATTTGGACAAGGTACTGCTTCCATTTCACTTTGGATTACTTTATTTTTCTTCTTTTGACATATTTTTGGAAAGATTTAATTTTACCTTTTATTGATGGGAGCTTTATAACTAAGTTGAACTTTTGATGGTTCTTTGCCTGAGATATTAAGTGTTAGTGCTATTCCCCCTTTTTTGGTTGATTAAATACAGTAAAAACATAAACAGAGAACAGAGTCCTTGGAATGTTTTCTTCTTTCAAAGAGATCTTAATTTTGGAACTATAAGTTGAACTAAAAGTTATTGCACACAGCCTTTATTGACTTCAAAACAGCTTTTGACATGGTCCATCAAGACCTCTTATGGGAAAAATTAATGGGGCTGGGCAGTGTTCCCTCTAAGCTGAGTTGGCGTGAGCTAGCTCACAGTTTTTTAGCCTCCAGCTCACACACTTTTGTCTTAGCTCAGGAAGGACGGCTCCAGAGCAGACTAATGTATGCAGCAGCCAAATCGCTCACTCACAGCTTTAATGCCAGTAGCACACAAAGTAGAATTTTTGCTCACAAGACTCCACAGCTTAGAGGGAACATTGGGGCTGGGAATTGGCAGGAGACTGTTGACCCTGATAAAGGCTTTATATAGAGATACTAAGATCCAGATAAAAACAAGCCCAAAAGGTCATCTTACAGAAGTAATAAAGGCAGAGAAAGGAGTTAAGCAGGGATGCATATTGGCATCATCATTATTCAATTTATATATTAATGACTTAGGGGAGTATTTATCCCGCCCCGAGGTGCATGCACCAAAGATTGCTGACAGACATATACCACTCTTATTGTACGCAGATGATGCAGTGATAATTTCTAGGATGCCTATTGGCCTGAAGAGAGCCTTGAACATTCTCGCCCAATATTGCCAGGTTAACCATATTAAAATTAATTATCAAAAATCAGAAGTCCTTGTTTTTGTAAACAGACCTAGATTGCATTAGTGGAGGATTAACACAGTAGCTATTGAGCAATTATGATGCTTTAAATACCTAGGAGTGGGTTTTCAGGTCTTGGGGCATAGAAAAGCACATGTGGAACATGTTACATCAAATGCTTCCAAAACTTTTGGTGCTATAGAGAAGTTTTTTTTAACCTTGGGAGGCAAAAATGGCAGCGGTTAGGATTTTCAAAGCCAAACCATGTGCCCAATTATTATATGGAGCTCCCTTAAGTATTACAGCGTCTCAATCCCATATGCAGTCTATGGAAAAAAATCAGCGTCTCAATCCAATATGCAGTCTATGGAAAAAAATCAATCAAAATTTTAAAGATATCTATTACAAGTCCATTCATGTGTTCCTAATACAGTTATTTGAATAGAAACAGGTATGGTCACTGTAAAAGCACGCCTTTGGATTGCTGTCATTCTTTATTGGTTTAAATTACTTACAAATCCCACTGGATTAACAGGTTTAATACTAAGAGATTCTATAGTACCACATTGGATTAAAGAAATAGAATTTAAATCAGGCCATTACGGACTCTCTAAACAATTTCTGATGAACATGGAATATAATCAAGTTAAATCTTTTGTTAAGAAAAGAATCATGGATGTTGAAAGGCAACATGATTTGAACTTGATAAAATGATATCTGACAGGAAGGGCAGGATTTAATAAGGTAATACCAATGGTATATTTACAAAATTTAGACAAACCTGACTGTAGAAGATCATTTAACCTGCACAGACCTGATATGCTTCCATCTGCAGTATCAGAAGGTAAGTATAAAAGATAACCTTATGAGGAAAGATTGTGTGTCTGTGGAGAGCGGAAGGTAGAAATGAGGGAACATGTGATGTTCAAATGTAAGATATACCAAAGTATTAGAAACATTTACATAACCCCGATTTGTTCTCAGTTTCCTGGGGAAAATGAAAGATTTTACTTAGATAAGTTGCTGGCTGACAAAGAACAGAAAACTACTTTAAACATGGCAAAATTTGCCATGCGGGCTATCAAAATCTGGAGACAAGCTATTAGTAGTTAGCAGGGGTCCTTTTGTAGAAAAAGAGGGGCAGGAGCTCATTAGTATAACTCATTAGCATAACTTATTTGCATATGCCACACCCCCTGACATCACCGGAAGTGTGTCAGAAGGCAACACCCACCGCTCAGGCTCCACTGGACTCTTTTGGATTGCTAGCTATTGGGGGGGCTACTTTTTGGGGGGGGGGGACAGGCAGATCTGTCCTCGCAGAGGAGGGAGAGCTTATAACGGAATAAAACTTGGTCTTAAAGGCCCCACTGGACTGTTTTGGACTGGGGGTGGGGTGGGGCTCTGCAACTTACCTGGCTGCTTCTTGCTGTGACTGAGGGCTGCTGGGAGCAGGGGGTGGGGCTTGTTGCATGTGCCTGCCCCCTGGGCTCTTTACTGCTGGAGCTCTGCTCCTGTGTGCTCCTGCAGGAAATGACCCCTGGTAGTTAGTGAATGTTGTACTTAAATAGAGATTTTAATTATTTAACAATATTTTACTCTTAATATTTTAACATTTGATATTCTGGATAGTGTTTATATGAATTTTAAAGCTTGACCGGCTGATGTCTTTTCAGTTCTTTTATGTATCTGGTCGATACCGTACTAATAAACTACTACTACCTTATCAGTATTTTCCAGGTATTTTCTTAGCCAAACACAGATTAGAGAATCTGATTCAGCTACCAATGTAAATGATATCGAAAAAAGCAAAAATTATTTGGCTTTATTTTGCAATACTGGATAGCTGCTGCTGGAGAGGTTAAACTTTAAAGAGCTACAAAGTTACCTTTCACTTCTCTCCTCTAGCACTCCTTCCTGCCTTTTGCTCTGGTTTCCAGGGCAACAGGAGAGAGGGAAATAGTGCCTTAGAGCCAATGACTGAAATGAATTTGCAAGTGGCACTGTATTGCAAGTTTGCATTTGCAAGGTTGATTGTTGCTTGCTTTCAAATGTTAAGTCCAGCTAACTACCTTGCTTTCTACACCCATTTCCCAGGGAACAGGCAGTGGCAATTTGGCAAATAGGATTTCAGGCTAGGAAAATAAATTCAGGTGGATAACCATGTTGGTCTGAAGCAGCAAAACAAAGTTTGAATAAAACTTTGTTGATCTTAATGGTGCCACTGGACTCAAAGGTTAGGGGGAAACACTGCTCTTTAGACAATCACAGAAGTTTGTTCTTTTTTGAAATTCGTCCGTGCATGGGCTAAGAGCATAAAAGCAAGGGTCTGGCTGAGCTAGACTCCATTGCTGAGAATGGTTTGGAGAGTGTGTGGTTGGCTTTGGCTCCAGCTGCTGCTCTGATCCTGACTCCTGCTGCCTGAGAGATTCTGCTGTGGACTTTGGATCAGATCCTGCCTGTCTGCCTGCCTAGAGAAGACTGAAGTCACAGTGGTTTGACTGAAAAGTTTTTAAATGTTGTCTTATTTTACTATTAATTATTCCTTGGGCTTGGTGGGTGGTAGGTTGTGCAGTGGTGAGGCTGAAGTCCCCCCCCTCCAATATTTCTTCCCTTTAATTTCTAGAAGGTTGGTTTTTGGGGGGAGGAGGTGTTTCATTGTTCTGTGTGTGGGCTTCTGGTTTTAACTTAGGGCTACTGAGTACAATACTTAGGTGCTGCTAAATAGACTTTTACTAATAAGAGTCTGTTTTAGGAATTGTTTAACTTTTAAACACTTTTAAATAAATTTTAGCACAGTGCTTTAATTCCTCTCTAACTAGGCCAGTGCTAGGAGGATATTAAAAGAGGCAAGGTTGTGTGTGTCTTCAAAACAGTAGTATAATAATAATAGCCTAGATTTTTTATTTTTTAAAAAAACCTGCTGGGATTCTCTGGTGTGACATTGGTTAGTTCTGTTGGGTTTGCACTGCTGCCACATTGGCACTGTGCTGTGCTGCTGGGCACAATGGCACTGGTTCTGCTGTCTTTGCAAACACCCTTCCCCTCATATGGATTGTGATTCTGTGCTTGACATCAGTCCTGTTGAGCTGGCATTTGCCACAATGGCACTGGGTTCTGCTGCTGGGCACTAGTACATTACACTGGTTCTGCTGCTGTCCTTGCAGAAATGCCCCTCCCATCAGTTTCTACTTCAGAAATTCTCAGATTGACCTTAGTCCTGTTGGGTTTTGGCACTCCCACGGTGGCACTGGTTCTGCTGCTGGCCTTGAAAAAATCCCCCCCCCTCACTTTCTACTGCAGAGATTCCCTGGGACATTATGCTGGCTTAGATTGCCTTGCTATCCCCCCCCCCCTTGGAAACAATGGAGGATGGTGGCACCTTCTTTGATGCCCATAGAATTGGACCCCCTGGTCTAATCTCTTTGAAACTTGGGGGTTCTTTTGAGGAGAGGCTCCAGCAGCTACACTGTGAATTTGGTGCCTCTACTTCAACCCCCACCCAAGACTACTGAATATACCCCTACCCCAGGTGATTTGCCATTGACTTCAGTGGTCCCCATAGGGTACAATGGACCCGAATATATTTGGGATTCCAGAATATTTACCAAATCTGAATACCACACCAATTTTGGGATTTGGGAATATAGGGAAATACTGATATATTTTGGGTCCAATATACCTGGACCTGGAAAAAAACTGATATTTTTTCTTGCACACCCCTAGTCACAAGTTTTAAACCATGCATCCCAAACCTGTGTGTATTTACTCAGGAGTCAAGTCCCATGCATCAAGAAAGACTTCCTTGCATGAACCTGGGCATCAGCTTTTCTCATTGGGCCAACTGTTTCTTCTCTCAGTCCCCTTTCTTAAGGAGGTTCGAATGGTGGTGGTTTTTCCTGCTGTAGTCCCAGCGGTTTGGAATGGGCTGCTGCAAGAAGTTTGGATTATCCCATACAGACCACTGTTTCATAAATCCTGCAAGGCAATATTTCTTTTTAAAGAACCTTTGAAGTTCTTATGCTGGCTTCAGAGTACATGAAGGAAATTATGTTTGACTGGAAGGCTGTTATTACTTAGATGTGGTCCTTCTGTATGCTTTTGCAAAAGTGATTTTTACTGTGTCTGTGTTTGGAAACTGCTTTTGTATTGGCATTAGGGTTACCAAATCCAAGATGGAAAATTCCAGGATTTTTTTAAAAGGTGGAGCCTGGGGAGAGCAGGGTTTGGGGAGGGGAGGTACCTCAGCGGGGTGTAATGACATAGGATCCACCCTTCAAAGCAGTCATTTTCTCCAGGTGAACTGATCTCTTTCATCTAGAGATCAGTTGTAATTCCAGAAGATTTCCAGGACCCACCTGGAGATTGGCAACCCTAGTCTGCATTTTGTGGCGAAAAGTGGTCTATTAGTTGTGGATCAGTGGTGGCGAACCTGTGGCACGGGTGCCAGAGGCGGCACTCAGAGCCCTCTCTGTGGGCACGCATGCCATCGCCCCAGCCAGGCCCAGACCATCATTAAAGTGTCAAATTCTCTGCCAAATAATTTTAAGTAAATGAAAGCATTTGGGATTGCTTTCCTTACTTTGTTTGGATCATCTTAAGTTAATGTATGAGTTGTTTTTTTCTAAAGTAAAACCTCAGTATTCAGGTTCAATTGCCATGTTGGCACTTTGCGATAAATAAGTGGGTTTTGGGTCGCAGTTTGGGCACTCAGTCTCTAAAAGGTTCGCCATCACTGTTGTAGATTTTCCAGGCTGTATGGCTGTGGTCTTGGCGTTGTAGGACCTGACGTTTCGCCAGCAGCTGTGACTGGCATCCTCAGAGATATAACACAGAAAACCTTGCCACAGAGAGTACTCCATCTTTCTGTGTTATACCTCTGAAGATACCAGTCACAGCTGTTGGCGAAACGCCAGGTCCTACAATGCCAAGACCATGGGCATTTGTTGTTGTTGTTGTTCAGTCGCACAGTCGAGTCCGACTCTTCGCGACCCCATGGACGAGCTCTCTCCAGGCCTTCCGGTCTTCTGCCGTCCTCTGAAGTTGGCTCAACTTCATGTTCGTTGCATCGATGACACTGTCTAACCATCTCATCCTTTGCCGTCCCCGTCTTCTTTGACCTTCAATCTTTCCAAGCATCAGGGTCTTCTCCAGTGAGTGCATACAGCCCAGAAAATCTACAACACCTAATGAACTCCGGCCGTGAAAGCCTTCGACAACATAAAGGTGGTATTTAAATAAATAAATAAATAAATCACTGTTCATATATTACAGCCTTGCAGTTCTCTGTACTTAATGTATTATGATGAAGTTCGAAATTTAATAAACAGTTTAAATATATATATATATATATATATATTACAGCCTTGCAGTGTATACACTCTAAGTTTAAGTCCATTGAAGTTAATGGGCTTAGAAGGGTGTAGCTCTGCTTTGGAAGTGTGTGTGTGCCATTAAGTCACAGCTGACTTATGGTGACCCCATAGAGTTTTCAAGGCAAGAGGCATTCAGAGGTGGTTTGCCATTGCCTGCCTCTGTGTCATATCCCTGGTATTCCTTAGCGGTCTCCCATCCAAATACTGACCAGGGCTGACCCTGCTTAGCTTCCAAGATCTGACAAGACTAAGCTAGCCTGGGCTATCCAGGTCAGGGATAGCATTGTTAATCCCTTAACCTGAGATTTCACTCCCTGTCATATACAGAATGACTCAATATGTAGGAAACCTGGTATTCTGTATCTTTAACATTTGTGCAGAAGAGGGAATTTTGGTAGATGCAGGTTCAGACACTGTGTGGAGAAACACCCCTGTTTGAATTAACCTCTTTTTACAGAACTGTCAAAGGGGCAGGAGCACAGATGATATTATCTGCTCAGATGATATTTGCCTACAACAAAAGAGTTGCATTTCTTTCAACAGACCTGTTTCAAGTGTAAGTTTGACTTGTGGGTGTTTCTCTGCCCCACACAATCTATACACAAAAGAAATAAGCCTGACATAAAGAAATAACCTTATCTGTTTTTTTCTGAAAGAAGAAGGATGCTGAATAATCTCTATAGCACCCAAATAAAATGTTTGTACTGCCTTCCCTGCCTGGGGGGAAGCAGAGGAGCAGAGCTGTAGGTTTGATCATTTGTACAGTATACCTGTGCCAGGGAAGGCAGAGAGAGAACTTTTGGGCTGTCTCACTTGAGATCATGAGACCAACCAGGAGGATGTTTCCTAGTGTATCCTCCAAGCTGTTTCTCATCATCTTTTTGTTTCTCTTTGTTTTATTTGCTGCCTACAGTGGCTTTGCAGAAAAATATCAATTAAGGTAAGAAGAGATCTGTCTTCTTCTTAAATATTCTTTATAGATTGCCTACTGTAAGTAGTTTAGCTGTACTTTAACTATTTGCCCCTCCCTTCTTTCCTTCAAGGTGTTCTGGGTGGCATACATGCCCCCCCTTTCCTTCATGAAAACTCCAACTCTGTGAGATAGATCAGGCTGAGAGCAAAAGACTGACCTAAGGTCACCTAGTAAATTTCATGGTCCCCCACAGGGAGTTGAACCCAGATTTTCCAGAACCTACCACAGGTTAGGAAAGGCACAAACAGGTATAGAAAAATGGCTGCATGGTTAACAAACAAAGTAATGGAAGCTGTAAAAGGTAAAAAGGATTCCTTTAAGTGGTGGAAAGCTAGTCACAATGAGGCTGATAAAACGGAAAACAGGCTATGGCAAATAAAATGCAAGTCTGTGGTCAGGCAGGCAAAAAGGGAATACGAGGAGCATATAGCAAAAAACGTAAAAACCAACCATAAAACCAACCAGAACCGCTGATTTCGGGAGGGGTGTTGAAAGACCTGAGTCTGATTGAGGTGACGAGAGAGGAGGTCCTAAAACTGATAGACAACTTAAAAACTGATAAATCACCAGGCCCAGATGGCATACATCCAAGAGTTCTGAAAGAACTCAAATGTGAACCTCTGGATCTCCTGACAAAAATATGTAATCTTTCCTTAAAATCAGCCTCCATTCCTGAGGACTGGAAGGTAGCAAATGCCACTTCCATTTTAAAAAAAGGTTCCAGAGGAGATCCGGGAAATTACAGGCCAATCAGTCTGACGTCAGTACTGGGTAAGTCGGTGGAAACCATTATTAAGGAGATAATTAATAGGCACACTGATGGAAAAAAAACTATTGAGGCAGACTCAGCGTGGGTTCTGTAAGGGAAGATCTTGTCTCACTAACCTGTTAGTGTTCTTGGTATAAATGGGCAATTTTCACAGTGGAGGATGGTAAACAGTAGGGTACTGTAGGTCTCAGTACTGGGTCCAATGCTTTTTAACTTGTTCATTAATGATTTGTAGTTGGGAGTAAGCAGTGAAGTGGCTAAATTTGTGGATGTCATGAAATTATTCAGGGTGGTGAGAACCATGGAGTATTGTGAGGTATTCCAAAGGGATCTGTTGAGGATGGGCGAGTGGGCGTCAACATGGCAAATGAAGTTCAATGTGGTCAAGTGCAAAGTGATGCACATTGGAGCCAAAAATACTAACTATAAATACATATTGATGGGGTCTGAACTGGCGGAGACTGACCAAGAGAGAGATCTTGGAGTCGTAGTAGATAACTCACTGAAAATGTCAAGACAGTGTGCAACTGCAAAAAACAAACAAGGTTAACACTATGCCAGGGGTTATTAGGATGGGAACTGAGAACAAATCAGCCAGAATCATAATGCCCCTGTAGAAATCGATGGTGTGACCTCATTTGGAATACTGTGTGCAATTCTGGTCACCACACCTCAAAAAGGATATTATAGCACTGGAAAAAGTGCAGAAAAGGGCAACTAAAATGATGAAAGGGTTGAAACAGTTTCCCTATGAAGAAAGGTTAAATGCTTGAAGCTCTTTAGTTTGGAGAAAGAATGACTGAGGGGTCTATGTACACATTTCACAACTGATTCATCAGTGAACCTTACTTGTAATATACACTCAAAGTAGAAAATAAGTTTGAGCTAAAACCGATGACACATAAATTGAAACCAAAAGGGGTGGAGTGTATTTCTGCCCCAAGTGGAACCTGAGGGCTAAAATCACAGTTTCTGGTTGGAGCAGAAACATTTTTAGAATGGGTCCAGGACAAGTAGACCCAGTCACAGTACATCAATCCCTCATGGCTTGAGTTCTCCAGTGCAGCAACATCACCACTCCATCAGCACACCAGAAGTGTCAAGAGTATGCACAGAGAGGCCATGCTACACATGCTTGGGCTATATTGTAGAATCACTGGAAAGGTCTTGGAGCTTTTTGCCTGAAAGAGGCCGGTAATAATCTTGACCTGTAAAACTGGATGACAGTCATATTTATAAACTGTCAAGGACAGTTTTGTATAACAATGTATAATCAACATTCATCAAAACTAGTAACATTCGAAGGTGCTAACGGTCTTCTCTTATGTTCTTATGTAATTATGACAATCTAACCACTATACTACACTTATCCATTGAAAAGCACACAAGGTGTGATTTTCACTAATTTCTTTCTTGTTGTTAATAGACATGTCAAGGCATTCCACAAGCAAATAAACTTCTATACAATCTAAAGTTACCTGCCTCTCTCTCTCTGTCTCTAAGCCTGCATATTCCAAGCCATCATATGTCTAAGGTTTTGCATAAGTGATACATCACCCATTGTTGCACAACTGCACACCTTGGTGAAGATGAGAAAATTGGTTAAAATATTTCTTTAGGTTCCCTCCACACCCTACCTCAAATCTGCACTTAAGGCTTCAACATTACCAACTGCTCAGAACACACACACACACACACACACACACACACACACACACACACACACATCTCTCTCTATATATATAAGTTAAAATAGAATAAAAGAGGGTGAAGGACATATGAGTAGCATAGGATAGGATAGTGGGGCTTACCAAAACTACATAGTTCAAAATTGAGTTCAAGTTTCCAATAACATTAATTAAGGATGCCTATGGCTGAGGGATTTGCATCCAAGTTATTTAAGATTTAGG
>NW_015172016.1:848393-848532 GCF_001447785.1 Gekko japonicus | reverse complement strand
ATTCCACACCTCAAACTCCCCCCCCCCAAGACAGTTGGAATATGGGACCTGGTGTATTCTGAGGAGGATGTCAGCTGCTTTGGTTCCCACTGCAGGGAAAAACTGCCCTTTCCCTTGGCAGAGGCTGTGGGGGGGGGGG
>NW_015172016.1:846359-848365 GCF_001447785.1 Gekko japonicus | reverse complement strand
GGTGCTCATTCAAACTGTTGCAATTGATCTCCAGATGACAGAGATCAGTTCTCCTGGAGAAAATGGCTGCTTTGGAGGGTAGACCCTATGACATTATACCTGCTGAGTCTTTCCGCCCCCCCGCCCAATGCTGTCCTCTACAGAATCCACCCCCCAAATCTCCAGGTATTTCCCTCCTTAGAGCTGGCAACCCTACATTCCCCTCAGTGTCTGTTGGTAGGCAACTAAGCTTGGTCCTGTCACCTACTTTGGCCTTTGTATGCTGCCCTCTACAGACTCCACCCCCCAAACCTCCAGGTATTTCCCTCCTTAGAGCTGGCAACCCTACTTTCCCCTCAGTGCCTGTTGGTAGGCAACTAAGCTTGGTCCTGTCACCTACTTTGGCCTTTGGGAGAAAACACATTGGGGCCAGTCCTGATAGGGTTGCCAACTCCAGATGGGAAATTCCTGGAGATTTGAGGGATGGAGCCTGAAGAGGGTGAGGTTTGAGGAGGGGTGGGACCTCAGACAGGTACACTGCCATAGACTCCACTCATCAAACCAATCAGTCCCACATAGGGAACCATTGTTGCCATTCTCCAGGTGAGGGCTGGAGAGCACTCAGAATTACAACTGCTCTGCAGAAGGGAGGGCAGAAGTCAGCTGAAGTCAAAGGGGCAGATAATGGTAGGTTGATGGTTAGCTGGGAAGGAGATGGGGTTGCCAACTCCACCCTCCAAACCAGCCATTTTGTCCTGGGTAACAATTGCTGCCAATCTCCAGGTGAGGGCTACAGATCACTCACAATTACAACTGCTCTTCAGGTAGCAGAGATCAGTTCCTCTGGAGAAAACAGTGGACTCTGACCTGGATAGCCCAGGCTACCCCAATCTCATCAGGTCTCAGAAGCTAAGCCCTGGTTAATACTTGAATGGGAGACCACCGAAGAATTCTGGGGTTGCTACACAGAGGCAGTCAACAGTGAACCACCTCTGAATGTCTCTTGCTTTATGGGGTTACCATAAGTGGGCTGTGGCTTGACAGCAAAAAACTCTGGCAATTAAACAGGTTTGTTTGCAGTTGTGTACCTGCAATTGTTTTCTATTGTATCCTGCTGTTAAGCCACTGAAGGTGGAGCATGGCAGCCATTTGGAACCTGTTTTGTTCACATGGGGCATCCATAAGAATCAACAGTGTATCCATAAGAATCAACAGTGTATTTGCACTTCAGTCAGATTTTGGGTACCTTGAAAGTGCACTGCACAACCAGAAAAGGTTGATGGGAGACAGAAAATGCAAAAGGAGGAAGGTCCATTTCTATTTTGTCATGATTTTTACAAAGCCATTGTTTGTCCTTGAAGTCTCACAGGGCTTAGAAATACTAGGATTACCTTCCAGTAGTTTGTGGTGACTAGTGGTTGATTTGCACTGCCATCCTAAGCAAAGTTACACATTTGTAAGTGAACTGAAGTCATTAGACTCATAAGAGTGTAACTCTGCTTAGAATGGCACCAAGCACCAATCTCCCACAAACATCTGTGTATGTGAGTGGTTAGGGTGCAGTGAGCTGGCTATGACAATGAATTTACCATGGGGAATTTCACATTACCCTTTTAAAAGCATTATTGTACCATCTTGGAATAAACCGGTACAGGGGCAGCCATTTCACACAGCCTTTCCCCTACTGGTAAGGAGCCGTGTCTGAAGCGGTTTGTCATTTCAGACTGCGCCGCTTTGTTTTCCCGCCCTTTTCCGCCCACACGGGCAATCTCCGTCTTTTTTTTAAAACGTTCTTTTAAAAGTGCTATGGCGCTGTCACAACCCCAAAACAGAGCAATAGTGACCCCATTGGGATGCCTAGACCACTGAGATACATGAAATCACTACATCTGCCACCTGGCAACAAGTGGAAGCTCAGGCACGCACACGCACACTCTTCTGGATTTGATTTCTGGAACATTAGGAAGGGAGGAAGGGATGCTGTCTGGGTTTGTAAACTGTCCTGTCTCCCCCCCCCCCCCGCTGTG
>NW_015172016.1:844447-846198 GCF_001447785.1 Gekko japonicus | reverse complement strand
AGCTCACAGTTTTTTAGCCTCTGGCTCACACATTTTTGTCTTAGCTCAGGAAGGATGGCTCCAGAGCAAACTAATTTATGCACTAGCCAAATTGCTCACTCACAACTTTAATGCCAGTAGCTCACAAAGTGGAATTTTTGCTCACAGGACTCCACAGCTTAGAGGGAGCATTGCAGAGTTACACCTTATCTCCTGCCTACAGATATCAGTTCCCGGGCATAAAGTGAATGCTGCGGAAGGAGGACTCCGTGGCATTGTATTCCATTGAAATCACTGTTCTCCCCAGATGTAGTGATCGCATGTATCTCAGTGGTCCAGGCATCCCAATGGGGTCACTATTGTGCTGTTTCAGGGTTGTGTTACAGCGCCATAGCGCTCTTAAAAGAATGTTAAAAAAAAGATGGAGATCGCCCGCGTGGGCGAAAAAGGGAACAAAAACCTCGTCATCGGAGGAAGCGCTACGGGGGCATTTTACACAGCACCCCATAGCGCTTCAGGAATGGTAGAAGAAATTGAAGACCGCTTGGAAGCAGTTTGCAGGCAAAACAGCTCAAGAACGCTTCCCAAACAGGACAGAAGCGTTTCTGTCTGAAAGGGGAAATATATTCCGTCAGGAAACCGTTACTAAAACAGTTCTGTCTGAAATGACAGACAGAAACCATTAGTGAACAGTTCCTGAAATGGAGCACAGGCTGTCTGAATTTCCCCCATATTTGGGGCACATTTGTGGTCTTCTCCTCCAGACAGTAGTCAGAGGGGAATCATTCAACAAGTGTGCAACCAAAGGAGCAGAACATAGTGCTTACTGACTAGTCCTTGTGCTAATCATGAAACCACCTCCCCCATCCCACCTTGGAGTAATTTTTCAAGTGTTAAAATAACCTGTAATTTTTTTTTTAAAAAACACCTGAATAAATATGTAAACAAATACAGGCTGCTTGTAAGAAGCTACAGTGGAGAGTCCACTTGAAGGGAGGGGAAGGGCAAAGAATTAGAAGACATATCTGTATCATGTGAACAGCAAATGCGGGGGAAAGTCAAGTTCATCGCACATCAGAAAAATCTGCATCTACTCCTGTTTGCAGGTAGTTTTGGACATAGGCGTAATCTTCGTGGGGGCGGCGGGGCGGCAGCCCCCGCCGAAATTTTCAGGAAGGTGTTCAGCCTCCCCCGGGAGCCACCCTTGCTCCTAGCAAAGCAATGCCTCTGGCCCAGCCCCAGCCCCCCCCGGGAAATTGGAAAGTCTACACCGTTGGTTTTGGATATAATTGTAGGGTGCATCAGAACTCTTGATAAACCATGGTTCATTTAAGCCAAGGTTTGTGCAAAAAACCTCTACTTAGTCTACCAGGCACAAGTAGCAAATCTTTGTGTGCGTGTATTGACCCTGGTTTGTCTGCTTCTTGCCCCTTCTCTGCCTGCCATTAAACATGAGATCTTCCCTATACTACTGTCTCTGTGGCAAGTGCCCACAAAGAATGGTATGGCTCAATGGACTGTGGTTTTGAATTCAGATTTCAGAACAAAACCACAGTTAGTAGTTTGAAATCACAGTTTGATGCCATTGAACAATTCTGGGCTTGCTAAATCACCAGATGTCACACTTAACTGGAGTTTAACTAAAATTATGGTTTTATAATGCATGGGGTAGGATAATGTGAAGACTGGCTTAGAGGAAAACAGAAAAAAGGGAAATGCAGTCAAAATGCTGAGGGCATAAAGAACATCCTTGGTGTGAGAGAGGAACCCCC
>NW_015172016.1:815219-844202 GCF_001447785.1 Gekko japonicus | reverse complement strand
CAGCAGCCAGTCTCAAATACTCCTCCCTTTGTTGCAGCTGTAGGAGGACAATATGACAGGAGGAGATGACCTGTTTCCCAAATCCTGGGTCCTGTAAGCCTCTCGTGTCAATCTGTTTTTCAGCTAAAAAAATAAGCAAAACCTGTCATGGATGGCTTTTCCTGCCCCTTAACACTGATCTCTTATGCTACCAAGGAAGGCATGCCTCTGGAAAAGCAATGGTGGTAACTTATGGTGACCAGATGTCCATACAATTATGGTTCAGAGAATGAGAGAGAGAGATTGGCAACTCCCACCCAGGGATAATGGGCTACTCCAGGGATAATGGGCTACTGTCAGACCCCAGTCCAGTTATACTCAAATACTCTCGCTTTGGCAGTGATGAGTTTATTAGAGCATATGCAAGATCCAGAAGTCACTGTGTTAGAATAGAAATCTTTTGGCGGGTATAGACATATTATAGAAAATCAAAAAGGGCCCATCCAACCCCCAAGCATACATCACATCCACACTTCACCTAATTGCCATGCCAACCAGGGGAGATATATGTCCTGGTAGGGCTGCCAAGCCGCAGCAGGGGATCCGTGCGTCTTCACAGGATCCCTGCCTCGGGGGACAGCGATACGCGTTGCACCGCCGTCGCCAGGATGTGACGCTACGCGTCGCTCTGGCAACGGGGCTGTTTGGAGTCCCGTTGCCAGAGCGACGCGTAGCATCACATCCTGGCGACAGCGGTGCAACACGTATCGCTGTCCCCCGTGGCAGGGATCCTGTGAAGACACACAGATCCCCCGCCGCGGCTTGGCAGCCCTATGTCCTGGTAATCTAGAGTCTGAGATGGTACAAGAATGTGCTCAAAGTCACTTCTCCTGGGAAAGCAGAAAGGAGAGGAGAAGGGCACGTCTGGTGGAAAAGTTACATCTTCTAAAAGCAAAAGTCTCATTCACTCCTGCACACACACACCTCACCCTCAGGTATGCCCTCCCCCCAACCATTATGGCAACAGAAGCAAGCATAGCATAGCAAGGTTTGACAGCTCCGAACAGTTTCCCAAGATGAGGGGCCAGGACCTCAGACCATTAACTAAACACCTGCAATGTTTCCCCTATACCTTGATGTTTGATAAATAGGCATATCATGTGCTCTAGCTGTGATTCCAAGCCACAACAGCTGGTTGCAAATTGACATATACAAGCCTTGTTTTCTTGAGGACGTTTTTTAAAGTATGTGTGCCTGCGTTTTGTTTTTAAACTTCAGGCAATGAGTTAATCATTATGGACTATTATATGGCCAGAAGCTACTCTGCATATTGGTGCAACCACAACAGTTATGAGAATGAGTAACTTGTGTAATGGGTCACCCCTTTTCTTACTTTACATTAAGGATCTGCATAGATGTGTGTTCAGACTAATCTCATTTGCTGTGCCAGCAGCACCTGTTCTGGTTCCAGAGGACTGAAAATATGGAACAAGAGACTTGAGAAAGGAAGAAGCAAAAGGGATTGTTAGTGCACTGCATGCTCCAACTATTTCAAAACATAACAGGGCTAGAAGTGGTACATTACAACAGAACAGTAACTTATCCAACATTTACACCCACACCCCCAAACTGGTTTCCTTTCTTATTGCCTTTTCCCAGTGGTTCTATATATAAGCTGCTCCCCCCCCCCAATCATTCTGGCAATTGCATTTCATCATATAGAGGTCTTGATAGCAGCTGTTCATTAAATAAGTCCAAGATATCACACCATCAAGCCCATCTATGCAGTTTCAACTTGGCTGGTTTGTGTGAGTGTGGGTTTTATTAACTCATCCTCAGTGCTTATCATTATTTTTACTGAGGTATAAAATCTCTCAATTGCCTTTCCACAGTCATACAGTGCACTCCCTCTTATTCCAGAAATACTGTTTGTATGGAATTCATTGTGGCCCAGAGTGGGTGGATATCCCTTGGCTACCAGTGGTCTTGTGCAATAAGCAGTATTTTGGAGGTAACTGTCTTTTGAGCTTCCCTTAGACCCTTTGATTATTTTCATCCTGCCACCAGAATGTTGCAAGTGAACATCCAGCAGCGTACCCAAAGAGTTGTGGCATCCTGCCAGGAGAGAGCAAAGCCTCTAAAGGTGATACTCGATTCTGACAATACTTCACAAGAGCGATACGTTGTTAAGAGACTGGCACTTAACAACAACCTGGATGCCAAAGAAGAGCATGCCAAGGAAGGAGGGGTGACATCTGCATCTGCTGAGAAGCAGACCAGGGATAGTTTTGTGGTGCCAGCAGACAAAAAACAAGCTGTGAAGGAATTAAGACCCCAAGCCAATGCGATGCAAGCTGAAAGTAGGTCTGGAACACATACAGCCAATCAAAACCTTGCTAGGGGTGCAACACCAACTGCCAATCAAAAACAAGATAAGAGCATAGCACCAATATCCAGTTCAAAGGAAGAGAAAAATAAAGAAGTAATGGCAGAAGACAAACGAGGAAAGCCAGCTGAGGCGACATATGTGGCACCACCTTCCACTACAAAGCAAACCAAGGGACAGTTAAAGGGAACAGATGCACCTGAACAGCATTTGGTGACTTCTGATCCTCCTTCAATGAAATTGTCTACCGAAGTAAAGCCAGTGTCTGTTGCTGAAAATCACGACGCATCTGCACCTGGAGCTCTACAAGGCACACATGCCATTTCTGCACCAACCCACAAGAAAAGGTTCAAAGCATCTGACTTCAAATCTGAGCCCCAATGGGACTTTGATGACCAGTATCTTCAGGCCAAGTTAACTCCACAGTCAGTAAGTAGATGCATGGTCATAAATATCCTAAAGATACTAGTGGTTTATTATCTTTCAGATGCCTTCAGAGTACAAAGCTGGTTTGGTGCAGTTATTAACAATCTGGGATAGAATCAAAAACTTGTCTGTGGTATGTGTCTTTGTCCCAAGGTTTCTTTTTGTGCATTGAGAACCCTGTGGCACATGGCCTTACTCTGAGCTCCTACCACTGCTCAGGTTCAAGATGATGACTATTAGAGATGGCCACAGACCTGAACACTGAGCCAAAATCTGGGTCGAACCTTGCCTGGTTCAAGGCTTGGATGGACCGGCTCGAGCGCCCCCCCCCCCCAAGTGCCTGATCTTTTCCACCCAGGCAGGGTGGAGGAGGTTGGCCCTGCCCAGTAGTCACATTGCCTGTGGGTGGAGGGTGGGCCCAGGGACAGAGCAACACCTGCCCCTGTGCGGGTGTTCCCTGGGCAGGGTAGGGGGGGTTCAGTCCTGCCCAGTAATGACCTTGCCAGTTGGGGAAGGATGGGGCCTGGGGAGAGAGAGTGCCACCCACCCTTGTGGGGGTGTTCCCCAGTCACAGGCAGGGTGGGGGGTTGGCCCTGCCCAGTAATCATGTCATTTTCAGGTTGTTGGGGCCCAAGAAGGGAGTACCACCTGCACCATGTGGGTGTTCCCCAGGCCCTGGGCAGGGTGGTGGTTTTGGCCTTGCCTGGTTGTCACATTGCTGGTGGGCGGATAGTGGGGCCTGGGGAGAGAGCACCCCGCTGTGCAGGTTTTTCCCAGGCTCTGGGGTGGGTGGTGGGTTCAGCCCTGCCCGGTAGTCATATTGCTGGTGGGTGGAGGGTGGGGCCCAGGGAGAACCCATCTCTGTGCAGGTGTTCCCTGGGCTGTGTGGGTGGTTCGGCCTTGCCCAGTAGTCCCGTTGCCGGTGGTTGGACAGTTGGGCCCAGGGAGGGAGCACCGCCCACTCCATGCGGGCTTTGGGCAGGGTGGCAAGAGTTGGCCCTTCCCAGTAGTCACTTCCCAGTTGGCCCTTCCCAGTGAGTGGAGGGTGGAGCCTGGGGAGAGAAAGCCACCTGTCCCCGTGCAGGTGTTCTCTGGGCCCCAGGCAGGACAAGGGTGGTTGGTCCTGCCCAGTAATCACATTGCCTTCAGGGCAGAGGGTGGGGCCCAGGGAAGGAGCACCACCCACCCAGTGCAGATGTTCCTCAGGCCCCGGGCAGAGTGGGAGGGTTGGTCCTGCCCAGATATCATGTTGCTGGTGGGTGGAGGGTGGGCCTAAGGAGAAAGCACCCCCACCCCTGTGTGGGTTTCCCTGGGCCCCAGGCAGGCTGAGAGGGTTGGCCCTGCTTGGATGTTATGTTGCTGGTGGATGGAGGGTGGGGCCTGGGGAGAGAGCACCACCCACCCCCATGTGGGTATTCCCAGGGCCCCAGGCAGGGTGGGAGGAATGGCCCTGCCCAGTAATCACCTTGCCGGTAGGTGTCACGATTGCGCTGGTGGGCCAGGCAGGGCACGGAAAGTCCAAAACACAGTCTGAGGTCAGGGCACCGGATAAGACAGAGTAACGTGAGCAGAGTCCAAAATACCAAGTCAAGACGCAGTCTAGGGTTACTGGAGATTGCATGCAGAGTTCAGAAGCCGAAAGCCGTTCGTCAAAAGTCAGGATACACAGTCTGTAGTCAGGGAGCCAGAGAAACAACATCATGCAAGCCAGGAGCCGGGAAGTCAGGATGAAAACCAGGAGACAGGAATGCAGGATCCGGGGTGCAGTGAGTCGTCTATGAGACTAGTTGCCAGCACGAGTTGGGGATCTGAGAGAGCCGCCTAAAAAGCCCGTTCTGCTTGTTAGCCAATTACCGGCCACTAACAGGGTCCTGGCTCCAGTCAGTACTCTGGGCTTAGAGGACACCGACCTCGCATGCGCACCTCCTTACGCCGGGTTTCCATGTCCTGCCACGTCTGTTCTCACAAACGAGCCACCGGTAGGGGGGAATCGGGAGGCATGGTGTAGTGGTTAAGTGTGTGGACTCTAATCTGGGAGAACCGGGTTTGATTCCCCACTCCTCCACTTGCACCTGCTGATGTGACCTTGGGTCAGTTACAAGCTCTGGCACAGCTGTCCTTGAAAAAGAGCAGTTTGTGTCAGAGTTCTCTCAGCCCCACCCACCTCACAGGGTGTCTGTTGTGGGGAGGGGAAGGGAAAGGAGTTTGTAAGCTGCTCTGAGACTCCGAGTGAAGGGCGGGGTATAAATCCAATCTCTTCTCTTCTTCTTCTTCTCTCGTGCTTGGTTCTGCCGGCGCGGTTCCAGGTGTAAACTCTCCTGGTAGCTGGTGCTCATCCTCTGCAGGACTTAGGTCTGGTGATTCAAGGGGTGCAGGGAGCTCACCCTCGGACATTGAGGGCACAGAATCCACAGGGTCAGGCTGCACTGTGGGCATGACAGTAGGTGGAGGTTGGGCCCAAGAAGAGAGCACCACCCATCTCTGTGCAGGTGTTCCCCAGGCCCTGGGCTGGGGTGGGAGTTCTGCCCTGGTCAGTGATCCCATTGCCGTTTAAGGGTGGATGGGCCTGAGGAAAGAGCGTCACCCGTCCCTGTCACCTTCCCAGGCAGGGTGAGAGGCTTGGCCCCAACCAGTCCTCATGTCAAAAGGGCTGGGTGATTGGTCCCAGGAAGACAGTGGCACCCGCAACCATGTGGGTGGTCCCTGGGGAGGTCCTCTGAGAGTTGGGTGCCTGTAGCTCAACTAGTTCTGTTCTGGACTGTCTGAAACCATCACTGGACAAGTCTCCCAGAAGCAGTTTCCCAGGGGGCACCTGCCTTGGGGGTCTGCTACTCAGACCCCTAAGACCCAGCAGGCACGTGACTTGTGGGGCACATGGAGGGCCATCCTAGGGACAGGCTGTGTGAGTTGGAGGCCTCTAGCTCACCTGGGTCAGTTTTGGTCACTCCTGAACCGGTGAGGGGGACATCCCATTGAAAAGCATTGTCTCTTTGGGGGTCTGTAGCTTGGCCCCCCGAAGTCCAAGAGGGACTAAACATGGTGGGCACATTGAGGAGAGTAAGCTGGAATTATGCTGAAAATTTGGACCCCTCGGGGGGCTTTTCCACATCCAGACTGGTTCACAAACCGGCCACAGTTCAGTTCGAGAACTGGTCTGGGAACTGGACCGGTTTGGTTCAGTCTGACGCATTCGCGTCACAGGGCAATAACGTCATGACTCCGGGCATGCTGGGGGCGGGGCCATGACCATACAAGGGAAAACCGTAGAGTTTTCCCTTGTATGGCCGTGGCCCCACCCCCAGTGTGCCCGACGTCATGACGTCACTGCCCTGTGACGCGCACACCGGGGCGGGGTTGCCCCCAGGGCCCGATTCCCCGGCATCTGGGAACGGGCCTCTGGGGTGGGGGATTTTCCACCCCCCGGGGGGATTTGGCAGCCCTACAACCAGTATTGAAAACACAGGAAGGAAAATCATAGAAATGTAACAATAATCTGATTTCTGGAAATTAATATGTTATGTAAATGAAATGGCTAATGAGCTTTGTCTACTGAATCCTTGACCAAAAAGTTATGTTTTAATGCCAGTCACCTAAAGGCCTCAGTTGAGCAGGCCTGGTGGATCTCACTGGGGAGTGATTTCCATACCACAAGTGCCACCACTTAAATTGTTCTATTCTTCATGGAGGACAGGCTTACAGCATATAGGGGGAAAGGATTCTTAATTTATGGGCACCATGTATAAGAAAACTGTCCAAGACAGATGCTGTAGAAATAATACCAGAGACAAAAAAGCACCAGGAGAACTTGAGCATTCATAATATGTAAATAGCTGCCAGGCCTGTAGTAACGAGAAGATGGGCCAAAGCTCAGTGCTGGACCACCTGGTTTGCATGCCAAAGGTTTCAGGTTCATTCCTTGGCATCTGCGGCTAAGAGGATCTCAGGTACCAAAATTGAGAGCTGCTGCTGGCCACAGTAAAAGAATACAGAGCAAGATAAGGCAGTATCGTATGTTCTGCTCTTAGAATGTTTGACACAGTATCAGATCAGGGGTGTAGCCAGGATGTAGTCAGGAGGCATTTTAAAAAGTCAGGGGCAGGCGGGGAAGAAGCTGTGCCGCTGCAGCCGCAACAGTAGTGGCTATGGCTTTGCTGCAATTCACAACATTAGAAAAGTTAAGCTAACATGCAAAGTTACAAACAACATCTCTCACCCCAGCTGCCCTTAAAAGCCATAGAACATGCATGGCTCCTGCCAGCAATACAGAGGGGCTAACCGAATTCCGCTTCTTTCTATCTGGAGTCCTCCTTACACGGCACTGGCTCTCCCCAGGCACCTTCCAGCATCAGGGCCCAGAGCCCAAAGGCCCAGATTGGCATGCAGGGTGCCAGGGCTCAGGCCTTTGATTGGGAGGGGGAGGATGGGGCACCTTGGCAAGTTAAAGCAGAAAGAGGCGAGGGTGGGGATTTGTGGGGCCTGTGGCCAAGAAAACATCAAGGGAATGGGGGGGGGGGAGCTAGGACTCCTAGGTCCTCCTCTGGAGCTTTCCATGGAGCAGAATCCCGGCCTGGTCAGAACGCCGTGGTCATGCTGTGATAAGTTATTGATCAACAGTATTGTGAATGCATTGTTTTAGATAAGAGAAAGTCACCTGCAGTCATATGAGGATGAATGAATAGCAAGAACACCGGTGGGGAGTTGGAGCTGGGCAGACAAGTCTATGGGGATTCGAATGTCTGGCTCTTTAGAGCAGGGTGTGTGTGGATTCTAGAGGCTTGGCAAAGCAAGAAGAAGATGAAAACCAGGAGACGGGGTACTGGATTGACCACCCTGCCCCTGCCACCACTTTTTTTCTTTCCCACACCCCATCCAACAGTTTCCCGTCCAGCAGTGTGGGTATGGAGGACAGGGCTGGCCAGCAAGGTCATGGGGTGAGGGCAGGGGTGGGACTCCAGCAAGCAGGCTCGGTTCCAGCAGGCAGTAGGGTTGCCAAGTCAAAAAAACTCACCGGGCTCCGGGAGCCGTCCTCGGATGTGCGTGCGTGTGTGTGTAGTGGACGCGTGCCGCCAGCGCGTCACCAGAAGTTATGCGCAACGTCAATGTTGGGGCCGTGGCCCGGATCGTCAGAGGGAAAACCATTGATTTTTCCCTCTGACGATCTGGGCCACGCCCCCAACGTGGTCGCTGCACTTCAGGGGGCAGAGTTCCCCCTGGGGCCCGATTGCGCGGCGGCAGAAATCGGGCCTCCAAAGCGGGGGTTTACCCGCCCCCACTTGGCAGCCCTAGCAGGCAGGCTTGGTGAGAGTGATGGTGCAGCTGCACACCATGGCATGAAAAAATAAAATAAGGGTTTTGGGAGGGGCCTGGGGTGGATGGGAAGTCGGGGGCCTTGGCGGTAAGTTGGGAGGTGGACCCCGAGAGGCCCCACTGTAGCTATGGGCCTGTATCAGATACACACTAAATTTCAGCCTCATTAAAAGTCCTCTGTGAGAGAGGAAACCACTATCAATTGTGCAGATCTGCTGCATCCTATAGTCACCTCCCAACTTTGTTTCCTTTTCTTTGTATTTCAAGACCTGTCCAAATTCACTGAGGGTCAAGGCTGCCAAGTCTGACTGGCTGCAGGGCATTTTCCTGCCTAACATCACACTCTTTATGGACAGGAGCCACTGCAGTGACAGTGAATGGGAGCGCTTGGAGCATTTCGCCCCCCCTTTTGGGTTCATGGAGTTAAATTACGCATGTGAGTAACTCAACCAGGGGAGAGACACGAAGGAGCTAATAATGGGGCATCTTCCCACTGGAACAAAAAATTCTGACTAGTACACTTACTGAGCAGGCTATAGGGCCTTGTAAGCTCCCCACAACTCAGAACCTGCTCCTTCCCACTTTTCTTCCAAAGAACACAGAGCAGCATACATCATTCTTCCCTCCTCTATTTTATCCTCATAATGACCCTGTGAGGTGGGTTAAGTTGAGAGAGAACAACTGGACCAAGAACATTCAGCAAGTTTCCCGGCAGAGTGGGAATTTGAACCTGGGTCTTCCAGAACACAATTAAACCTCACAGATCGTATCACTAAGATAGTTCCAGGTGGTCAGATGTGTTGGTTTGAAGCAGTAGAAGGTGCTACTGGACTCTAAGGGCATACCACTGTTTGCTGTGGACCGAGGAGCTTCTGGTATCCCAGGTACATGGCAACAACCCTCACTTCCAGGAGAGGTGGGTAGAGGGAGCAATTCCCTGTTATGCCCAATGCCTGTGGCAAGAAGCTCCCAAGAAAGGGTTGGCCAGGATGCATGTACCTTAGGGAGTAATGGAGATGAAGCATGCACACTATTTCTCAGATAGGAAAAGATGCCTGTTTGTGGAAAGAGCTGCAAAGCCATTTCTTCCAATAAGCTTGGCATTCCTCTCTGGCCTGTGGGTTCCTTGTGGTCCAAGCCAAACATACATGAGGAAGGGCCACATGCACTAGTGAACCTTCATGGCTCATTTCCCCTCCTCCCAACAGCAAACTTCATGGACTCCAATTCATTTCCTTAATTCTGTTATATTCTCCCCACAGTTCAGAGTATGTCTGGATTTACACATCACTGGATATTGTGCCATCATGGTCATACACCTCCTGTGCAGGCAAGACGATCAGGAAGTGCATGATGCCTGCAGAGCAACAATTGTGCAATGTACCCAATGGTGTGTGGATCTGGCATGTGTTCCTGCTAGCCCTTTATGCTGAACAGTGATGTGTTTGTCTTTTCCAGTGGTAAAAGAAGTCATAACCATGCTTCCTCCTAAACCCTATCACCTAATTCCCATGGCACACAGTAGCCAGGCTTCCAGGTGTATCACCTGTGCTGTAGTAGGAAATGGGGGAATATTGAACAACTCCAGAATGGGCCAGGAGATTGACTCCCACGATTATGTCTTCCGGTAAGAGGAACCTGCTGCTTCTTATTTTATTATCCCTTGCATGTATTGCCGGCCATCTCCAATACTTCCTATGCAGGGAGAATTTCATTTGAAACCTATTCCTCATTCACAGTTTAGAGTTTTTGCATATTGGTTCTGTTATATTGTGGAAAGTAATGTGTATGGGCAATTTGGTAGGAGGTTGAAGTTGGTTCCCAGTTCCTTATTCGTGAACCCATCCAAAAACATTCAGGAGAATTTAAAAGCTCTGCACCCCAAAATAAAGCTTGGACAAGCACACATCATACACCCACACAGGGGTCATTTCGTAGAAAAAGAGCTAGGGGAACTCATTAGCATAACTCATTAGCATATGCCACACCCCCTGACATCAGGGGCCCGGCGGTGGACCTGCAAGGCCAGCGGGAGTGCGAGGAAGCCCCGCCAAGGCTCTCCTTGGCCCCAGGCAGGCAGGGGTGGGGAGAGGCGGGGAGGAAGCAACTTACCCTCCCTCTTCTCCTGCCTCCTCCTGGCTGAATGAGGGCTGGAAGCGGGGTGGCCGGAAGCAGGGGGCGGGGCTTCGTGATGTGCCCCGCCCCCTGCACCTCACCCGGGGGAACTGCGTTCCCCCGTGTTCCCCCCGAAATGACCTCTGCACCCACATGATCAGAGGACCTTCAGCCTCCTGAATTTGATTGAGCCCGCTTTGTGGGGAGGGCGGGGTATACATCTGATAATAAATAAAATGATAATAAAATTAAGATTGTGTTTCTTTGTTAAAGTACACACGTCTTCAGAGGCCATCCCCAAGTGGGGGATGGAGTTGCTAATGTCAGGTTTCACTTTCCTTCTTGTTGGTAGTCTTGGGTGTTGCCTGTACATGCAGTTCAATGAAGAGAGATTGAGGGAAAAGATTCCTGTGGCAGTAGAATGGATTGTGTTATAGCATAATGAAGGCTATTTGCCAAAACGCGTTGCACTCTATATTGTTTCATTGCCTGAGGATGTTTGCATTCTGTTATTGAATTGTTATTATATTAAATAATCTGTGCAGTGCTTTGTGCACACAATTGAATTGGTCATTATTTGTATACTGTGTCTCTGATGGTTTTGCCCTCCCTCACCGGATTCCCCTTTATCTTGTTCTTCGCTGAGCAGCCCCTTTTCCTATTTTGTTTTTCTTTGGCTGTTCCACCCAGTCATTTGAATGTATTTAGATATATGTTGACACAGTCTAGGGAACTGAGCGGAGAGACGAATACCCTTCTTTTGTCCTGTTTTGAAAATGGCACGTGAGAGGCTGATGGTAGTTCAAAAGTAGCAAACTGTTTCTGTTAATCAAACAGGTCTTTAAAACTTGAGGAGAGCGATTTCTTGGCACGTTTTCTTAAATAAACTAGTGTAAGCTTCTTGGTATCACAGACTCTTAAGGTGGTAAGGGCAGGAACATTCAAACAAGTTCCAATTTCCCTTCTTATCCACTAGCTAAGGATCACCCCCTTCTTTTAGGAACTATTTCCTTTGATTGGATTCAGGGGCTTGCCCTGCAATGGCTTGCTTCCTTTCTCCAGGGTTGGGGACAAAGGGTAGCGCTAGGGGAACAGCAGTCCAGGAGGCACCTGTTTGAGTGCAGTGTGCCTCAAGGGGCAGTGCTGTCCCCGATATCATTTAACATCTATAGGCGCCCCCTTACCCAGATTGGCTGGAGGCATGGGCTGGGATGCCACCAGTACGCTGATGACACCCAGCTCTATCTGATGTTGGGCGGCCAGTCGAACTCCAGACTGGAAGATTTGGACTGGGCTCTGCAAGCCGTTGCTGGTTGGCTTAGACTGAGCTAGCTGAAGTTGAATCCAGTGAAGACAGAGGTCCTGTGCCAGAGTCAGGGCGGTTCTGGGATGGGGATCCCACTCCCGGCCTTTGGGGGGGCACCATTGGTGCCAGCGCTAGAGGTGAAGAGCCTGGGAGTGCTCCTGGATCCCTCCCTTACAATGAAGGCCCAGGTAGCAGCCACTGCTAAGTCGGCCTTTTTCCATCTTAGGCTGATTAGGCAGTTGGTTCCCTTCCTCGACCGCGCCAACCTGGCTACAGTGATCCATGCGATGGTCACCTCAAGACTAGACTACTGTAATGTTCTCTACATGGGGCTGCCCTTGTCGCGGATTTGGAAGCTGCACCTAGTGCAGAATGCCGCAGCCAGGCTGTTGATGGGCCTCCCCAGATAGGAGCACATCCAGCCTGTGCTGAGGACACTGCAGTAGCTGCCAATAGCATACTGAATCCACTTCAAGGTGCTGGTTCTTACCTTTAAAGCCCTATATGGCTGGGGTCCGACATACCTACAGGACCGCCTTTCCCCGTATATACCCCAGAGAGCACTATGGTCTGGGTCTCAAAACTGGTTGACCCTCCCTGGCCTGAGGGAGGCCAGGCTAGCTACTACCAGGGCTGGGGCCTTTTCAGTGGTGGCGCCTACCTGGTGGAACAAACTCCCAGAGGAGATCAGGGCCCTGCAGGATCTCTCACAGTTCCACAGGGTCTGCAAGACGGAGCACTTCCGCCAGGCATTTAATTAGGGGCTGCCGCTGCCATAGAGCCCTGGCTCGTGGTTTTAACATGGAGCCGATGCCACAAGAAATTATGAGCAGAAGAACATCTGAGAATATCTGGGAAGTGGAAATTCATTTTGAAAATGAGCCATCTAAGTTAATCTTTTAACTGCCTCCAGCACTTTGTGTTTGTATTTTTTTATCTGTTGTGTTTTAAATAATTGTATGATTTTAACTGTATTTATGCTTGTATGTAAGCTGCCCTGAGCCTGCTTTGCGGGAAGGGCGGGGTATAAATCTGATAAATAAATAAATAGAATAGGG
Organism: Gekko japonicus; assembly: GCF_001447785.1. Classification (NCBI taxonomy): domain Eukaryota; kingdom Metazoa; phylum Chordata; class Lepidosauria; order Squamata; family Gekkonidae; genus Gekko; species Gekko japonicus. The sequence goes on along the minus strand of NW_015172016.1, from coordinate 831,625 downwards.
ATCACCCCTCTTTTCTAGGAGCTATTTCTCTCAGGCTTGAATGGGGATCATTCTTGATCCTCTCACTCCCTTAGCCTTCCTTCCCAGTCAGCTGTCAGTTCTTAACTGTCCACTCCCAACTGCCCCTCCTAACTGACTTTCTCAACTGAAGAATTCCATCTGAATCTCCTGTCATTCAAGTTTCTCAGACCAGGTTACAGCATTAACCATTTACTGTCTATCACATCATCATACTTATTTATTTATTTATTTCAACATTTTGCTTTACCCTGTCTTTCTTGGTTATTTTTTTCTCTTTTTTGTGGAATAGAATGGACTGTACTACTTCAGAGTGCAAGTGGAATTGACTTTTCTGAATGTGAGCTGTATGTGAGAAATCCTCTTTATTCCACAAAGTGGACCCAAAGTGCAATCCATCATTCTCTCCTCCATTTTATCCTCACAACACTGTGAGATAGTTTAGGCTTAGGGTTGCCAACTTCCAGGTGGGGTCTGGAGATCTTTTGGAATTACAGCTGATTTCCAGAAAACAGAGATCAGTTGCCATGGACAAAATGGCTGCTTTGGAGGATGGACTCTATATTCCACTGAGGTCCCTCCCTTCTCCAAGCCCCACCTTCCACAGTTCCAAACCGAAATCTCCAACCCAGATTTGGCAACCCTAGTTAGGCTGATGGTGTGTGACTGGTCTTCTAGCAAACTTCCATGATTGGGGATTCGAACCTGGATCTCCCACATCCTAATCTGACGTTCTAGTTACCACTATACCACACAGGCTCTCAGTGGAACTGGTGCATAAAGGAATGTACTGGGCTAGACCCTTTGTCTCTGGCATGCTACTTTTCTATATATAGGGAATTTTATATGAGTGAGTGTTCAAAAATGAGATTCTTCACTGTAATGTGAAATAGTAGACCAATCTACTTCCACAGGAGTCTACCACCCCACTCTGCTGCCTGTCTAAATTAAAGGTAAAGGTTTCCCTTGCTCAAAAACTAGTCAAATCCAACTCTAGAGGGCAGTGCTTATCTCTGTTTCCAAGCCAAAGAGCCAGCGCTGTTGGAAGAATTCTCCGTAGTCATGTGGTCAGCATGACTAAACGCCAAGGCGCACAGAACCTGTATAAATTAGGCTTGTATAAATTGGGCTGGTCTGATCATAACAAAGTTCTCCCCTTTCCAGACTTGAATTATTTCAACTCTCAGACATTGTCAAGTAAACCTAGTAAACATATAATGGCTATTGTTGTGGCCATACTGGCCATGCCGTATATAATCAAGGCTTAGCTACGCTTCTAGTATGACGCAATCTCCGACTTGTGGGGCCATCCTTTTGATTGGTATTGCCTCATACCAACATTGGTTTGTCACTTCTGGTAGGTCTGATGACCACATTTTAACTGAAAACTGAGATTTTCACATCGTCTGACTGGGATGACCACAATAACCCCATTAACAACTTTTTAAATTCAGTAGCTGGCTTTAGAAAATCAAAATGTAGTATTCCAAACCTTAAGTAAATTTGAAGGTCCCAAAAGTATTTTGGCTATATTTCATTCAAAATGTGAGGGGATTCCTGCAGTTTATATAAAGGTTGATATCAGAATCTGGTTATAAATTCACTCAGGTTTATTTTGAGTATTCACTGAATTTCATATTCCAGCAAACATCCCTTATACTTGAACCATCTGTAATATGTAGGGTGAGTGTGGTCTTGACTGGGTTTTCTGTTTTCTATATGTCAGGTCTTGAAGAAACTCGCTCCCAACAACACTCCCTTGGCAGTGATTTGTTTATTGAGAGATAAAAGATTTCAAGCATAGATGAATCTGTGTTAGAACTGGCTCCCTTGGTGCCAGTTCTCATATTATACATTATTCAAACAACCCCCCCCCAGTGACCAGTCCAATCACACCCATACATCCAGCCTGCCAAAATCTACAGTGCTTCACTACCCCTCCCCGAGCACCTACAAGCCAATGGTTACATTGTCTAGCAGTGTCTGGTACTCAAGGTCAAGTACGCACACTTCCCACAATGAGGAGGCCCCGTGTGGATGCAGTTACAAGCTAGCACAACTCTCAGCAAAGCAGCTCCACACACGCTCCCACACCCCCTCCCAGTTCCCAGCTAGAATGAAACATGGTAGTGAGCCACAGATACCAGAGCCAAACACATGGCAAATGAGGGCCGACTTTGACAATATGTTAGAACAATTAAACATCCTACAGGCCTTCCTCTGGATTTATTTTTCCATAGAAACCCTGAGTCAGTTATGTTCCATCAGCCATTAAAGTTCCTCAACCCTGCAGTAATGAAATCCAGTGATGCAGGCCTGCATGGCAAACTTTACAATTCAATATGGTCTCTTGGTCCAGGGTGAGTGGGGCCGTGATCAAGGGTTATGAGAGAGATGTTGGAACAAGAACATCCTTCTATGGATTCACAGCCTATTCCTTAACATCTTCCCTTATGTTACTGGGAGACCATGGATTCAAGACGATCCCAAAAGGAACGGTAAGACTGATGCATAACATTTATCCTCAGCTCCCTTGTTAGGGCTGTAGGATGGTTACTTTTAGTTTGGTCTCTATAATTTAGCTGCCAAAGGGCAGATCTGCATCCCAGTTCTGACCAACAGCCCTCTATACAATAGAAGCTTTGGGTCCTTAGTCATCTTTCTGGTATAGCTGCCAGAAATCTCAGCTATTCAGCTATTTGAAAAATTATGGACACTATGGTCTTTTAAAATGCTATTTACTTAATAAATGATAACAAGCTCTTTTTACCAAGTCAATTTTATAAATACATTTCATCTTATGAGTTATAACATACCAAAGAATACATATGGGCAGATTCCATTTTGGAATTTAAAGTTCTAGTATGGTAAAAGATAGGGCATCATTCATAGAATTTGTTCATTTCATATATGACATATTAATATACATAGAATATTAATTTGATCATTAAACTCATTTTCCAGATCTTATTAAATCATTCTGATCTTGTTGGTGTTTATGCATTTTTTCCAGTTTGTTGAAATACATTTTTTGCCACATTCAGTAGATTTATAACCAAATTTATAACCAAATTCACATTAAATACTTAATCTTTCAGGTTTATTGGCAATTGGTAGCTTGTAATTTCAGATACAGACAAAATATCAGTTCAAAAAGCTTGTATTTTAGGACATGCCTTTGAAGATACGTTTAAAATCCGCTCCATTAGTATGTTACCTCTAATATTGCTCGCTATCTGTCTTATAGAGTAAGTTCTATACACATTTAAGGAAACCTATGTTAACTATGCATAAAGAAATTCATAATATTCCCAAACAGTACAGAATCCATGAGATGGCTGACCATTAGCCTCAAACCAACAATCATCCACTGCAAGGAGAGAAGTGGTACTGGGTAATACAGTCTCCTTTTTGTCTGCTTCCTTGAATGATTAAGGCATTCATGCTGACAGGATGAGGAACCATTACTTATAAGCTTGGCAAGGAATAGCATGGGTTTTATGTCACAAAACCCTAGTCTCGATGACTGCTGAGTCTCTGATTTCTCTCAGTTAGCATAGTTTGGACCATCTCTAGATGTTTCAATCAGCATTCCAAATTAGGGATAGGCACGGACCAGCTCGTGTTCATGACGAATTTTGGCCAGTTTGTGGTTTGCAAACTGAAGTTCATGGCAGGTCAGCTGGCACGAACTTTCCACGAACTTTCAAGCAGTTTGTGGAGGTTAATTGCAGTTCATGAACAGATACATTTCCAGATAGACTGTCTCCACTCAATCTAAATGTTTACCAAACAACAAAGCAACGGGGAGTGGGTTGGAACTTGTACAGCATGTAGAGAAGCATCCGGGGGAGGCCCCCTGCAACTTTGTTGTCTCTAGCTTGCTCAGGATCCATTCTATACACTCTTGAACCTGTGCCCGTCTTTTCCCCAAAAAGCACTTTCCTGGGGGCACCTTCTTTGGGGGGCTGTAACATGTAAAATCCAATCCTCACCAAACTTGGAGGGCAGGTAGAGGAGAGTCAGCTGGAGGTCCCTTGCACATGGGTGGGAGGGGCATTCTACCACACCACAAATCTCACAAGCTGAACCAGTTCATGCAGGCCCAAAAAGGTTGTGATGGTTCATGGTTAGTGAACTGGGCATGCCACAAACTTAACCTCATTTTCCTGTTTCATGCCCATGCGTACTCCAAATTTTGCAGAACGTTTCATTTTTATCCCCTTATTCATTTTGATCTTGTTCTGCTGCTCTGAAAAGCTGAGGTTGGCCTTGCATCATTTACATAATTTATTCAGAATGAGATCTGGATCAGAATTTGGAATTTTTTTGGCTGGCATGCAGTATGCCCAGTCCTGCCCAGTGGTTAAATACATTCTGGCAGTCCTTGTGTTCCTTCTGTTCTACCCCCTGTCAACATGTGATGTGTTTCATAGGAGATCAAGTACCTTCATTTCCTGGAAGGGGAAAGAGATTACGAATGGCTGAAAGCTCTTCTGCTGAACAAGGATGTAAGGAAAGGATTTTTGGACTTCTATAGGTGAGATGGCTGTGTAGTCAAGGCCCTGTTCAGAACACACTTCCTTCAACATTGTTGCAGTTTTAGCTTCTCTTTATAGAATGCTCTGTGGCTATGGTTCTTAACTATCAATCCACTACTCCCCTGTCTTTTATTTATTAAAATCTGTATTTGCCACTTTCCCTCACCACCCAGGGTAACTGAAGGGAGCTAACAAAAAAGCTTGTCCCACAGGTAACAGGCAAATAAATTTTAAAAGTTGGTCTGGATATTGGAAGCTGAGTTGTCTGACATGAGAGTATGGTGTATGCATGGTGTATCAGCATAGAGGTGTGATTAGAAGTGTTAGACTGGGATCTGAGAGACCCAGGTTCAAATCTTCAATCTGCCATGGAAGCTCACTGGGTGACCTTGGGCTCATCACAATCTCTCAGACCAACCTATACCCCACAGTGTCGCTGTGAGGATAAAGTGGGAGAGGGAAGAATGTTGTAAGCTGCTTTGGGTCATCATTTGGATAAAAGCAGGGTATAAATATCTAAATTTTTTGCTTCCTTTCCTAGGCAAAAGCCAAGGGACGGATTTGATCATTTCAGCCTGGATAAATACTTTGTAATTCATCCAGATTTTCTCAGATACACAAAAAACAGGTAGGTCATAAATAAAGTTAACTTCAATAATAAAGAGCCCTTTGTCATTACAATGTCCAAAATAAGTGTGGTTACCAGATTCAATGCATGTGAGTGCTCTTGGGCTTTAATAACTGCAGCAACATGGGGCAGGCACAGCTTCTCCATCTATAATGCCACAGTGGTAGGAGTAGCTGTGCTGACTGAAACTCTTGCTTCCACATATATTTCAAAAGCTCCAGAGTTTAGTAGTAGTAGCTGATGAATTTGAGGGGAAGGGGCCACTGTATGAATGGATACCCCATAAAAAACCATGCTGACAGCCAGTGTTCCCTCTAAGCTGAGTTCGTGTGAGCGAGCTCACAGTTTTTTAACCTCCGGCTCACACGTTTTTGTCTTCACTCAGGAAGGAGGGCTCCAGAGCAAACAAACTGATGCAGTAGCCAAATCGCTCGCTCACCGGTTCAATGCCAGTAGCTCACAAAGTAGAATTTTTGCGCACAAGACTCCACAGCTTAGAGGGAGCGTTGCTGACAGCACTAGCCAGCCCCATCAGCTACTTTCTCCTCTGAGTTATAACTGTCAAAGGATAACAATGTTTGTGAAATAAATTTATTTTTATTTGAAACCTTTCTATGCTGCCTTTCCACTCAAATAGGGTCTCCAAGGCAGCAAACGTCAAGGTATTAAGACAGTAAAACCTCATTTAAAATGCATATGTAAAATATTTAACAATACAATAAGAGGATATATACATACAAACACAACACAACCAGGGAGGAGGGCTAATAAGAGTTTACTGAGGGTATGGCTAAACAGAACAAAAATGTATTCTCCTGCTGACAGAAGACAATGGCGGAGGGAGGCAGATAAATAAATTGCTACATTTATTTATTTAAAACATTTTTATACTGCCTTTCTACCCAAAACAGGGTCCAAACATTAAAATATTTGAACATTTAAAACAATTAAATTATAAAATAATTCAATAAAATAATTCAAATAAATTAATTCAAATAAATAAAACCAGAATCAGGGAGGAGGGCCATTAACAGTTATTGGGGGTAAGCCAAACAAAACAAAAAAATGATTTGTCCACTGGCAGAAGACAGCAATAGAGAGCGACAAAGCTCCCTGGGAAAGGAGTTCCAAAGTTTTGGTGCCAAAACCAAGAAAGCCTTTCTCGGGTTGCTATGCATCTAGCCTCATATGGCAGGGGCAATTGAATCAGGACCTCCAAGGATGACCAGAGTGAGGTCTAGCATGTGTCTTGTCGGATTCATCCTGAGTCTTTCTGCACTGTCACTCTAGCCATCTCCCCTGTCTTTTTATTATCTACAGCCCCTCAGTAAAACCAGGTGCTGCGTGGGCTCTTAGCCCTGGGAGGGTGCCTAGGTGCGATCATGTCAATTACAGGTGTGTACTCGGTATAAACCAAGCTGAAAAAATACCCAATAAATACCTTATCGGTATTTATTATTTTCTCAGCCGATCACTGAAGGGGCTAGTGATTCGCCTATCCGAAAATGTCCGCCTTGAAAAACCCTGAAAATATTCTGGATTTTTTGGGGTTCCTGGATAGCTGCAGTTAGAGGTCATTTAAAGGGTCTCTTTAAATGCCTTCTTCAAGCCATGGTGCATGAATGAACTCCAAAGGCATTTAAACTTTAAATGCCTTCTTGCTGCAGCAAGTGAACTCTGAAGGCATTTAAACTTTCTAAGCTGAGAGTTCACTATAGAAAAGTCATTTAAAATTTACATACCTTTGGAGTTCACTCACCACTCAGCTTGGAGAAGGTATTTAAAGTGACCGCATCCCTTTAAACATCTTTCCCCCCCCCATCGGAAACAATGGAGGGATACCTACTTCTGGGGCCCATAGAATTGGGCCTCCAATCCATTTTTTTTTAAACTTGGGGGAGTTTTTTAGGAGATGCACCAGCAGCTATGCTGCAAATTTGGTGCCTCTGCCTCAAAAAACAGCCTCCCCAGAGCCCCAGATATCCCCAGAGCCCCAAATTGATTCTCTATTATAGTCTACTAGCCTGATACCCGTGCTTCGCTATGGTATTTAAGTTCCGTATATCTAGTTATGATACTGATGATGTGAAACATGAAATGTGAAATTTGTTGTAGGAATTCTAACAGAGAAGATTGTAGTGTAAGAAATGAAGTGAGACATACGTCCTTTTTTTCTGTACTGAAGGACCTCTCTCTAGACCACCACATTGGTGATTCTGCCCTCACGTGCTAGGATCACCAGGCTGCTTGATGAGCTCACTCTGGAGCAGGCCACATAGAACTGTATTTAAGAAGGAGTCATCATTTAAGAAGCAGAGGTCATGTTTCTCAGAAATCTCTTGGGGGAGGTTGACGTCATGGTAGGAATGCACTCCCCTTATTTTGGGTTTCTTGGTGCAGGGGTTTTGCCTGGGCACTGAATTTGGGGGGAGGGTATACCCCCTCCTTTTTTCTTTTCTTTTTTACAAAAATCCTTCTCATTTATGTTACATTTTAGAACTGGGACATAACTACATATTCAAAACACCATCCGAGCAATCAGATATTAAGCAAGTTCATATGAACCAGTTTTCTAGAACCCACATTGTGAGAAGTTAAATAACTTAATAAAAGAAACCAGTTTTCTACAAATTTGGAGTATATTTCCATTGTGGGTGTGAGTGTGGCTAAGCTGGGCCAGCAGCACTGCTAAGGTGATCCTGCTGGGGTGGCGTCTCTGATGGATTAAAGTACCCTGCTCCTACACCTGACAGACACCGGCCGCTGTGGAGGCTGGGCCTGCTGGGGCAGGCTCCCTCGGGGCTTTAAGCACCCTGCTACCACTGCTGCACCTGACAGACAGCCGCCTGTTAGGTGTAGGAGGTGACCAAGCATCTGATTCAGTATGGCAGCTTCATGTGTTCATGTAAACAAGGCAGCATTGATATGGTCCTTCTGACTCACTTCAGGCAACATTCTGTCCGCAACATTGTGTACCAACTGCAGGAAAAAATAGTAGTTAATAAATTTAAAAAGAAGGCTTCCTGAATGTCTTGATGAGGACAAATAATATAAAATATTTATTTATTTATTTGTGCAAACCTAGTGATTCCCCCAGGGTTGCAGAAGCTTATATCCTATCCATGGGTGGCCTTATTGTACACTTGTTTTGATCTGCACTGAGGGAATCTATAGCTATTAAATATAAGAACATGAGAATACATTTGGCAGATGTAATTAATCCATTCAAAAAAAAAAAGTCTAACTGCTCCCCCCCCCCCCAATTCTAGGAATCTGGGGTTTTCTTGGATAATTCAGCCTACTAGCTCTTGACTCTACACTTGTCCATATGAAGTTATTACAGTTTACCCCTCAGGGGATGGGGTAATTGGCTGAATTAAGAAAGCAGTTAATGTTTCTTTGAAGAAGGGAGCTTGTTCCAGCTACCTTGAAGGAGACAGTTTCAGCTGGTTGAACCCCTCATTTGGGGGTTCTGAGAAATTAAAACTTGGTCTCCCTGACTGATTACCAGTTCTCATCTAGTTTTCTGCATATCTGGAAATTTTTCGAACCTTGTCTGTTGATGCCTCTGTCTTGCTGGTAAGCACTCAACCATCAACTTCATTATTAGAGGGAATGATGATACCATGGGTGGTTTGTGGTATGTGTTATGTGGTATATTGTCTACATTCTGTGAGATGGATGCACACCATTTTTTTTACCACATGAACATTGTGTGTCCAGTGTTCCCTCTAAGCTGAGTTAGTGTGAGCCAGCTCACTTTTTTTAGCCTCCGGCTCACACATTTTTGTCTTAGCTCAGGAAGGATGGCTCCAGAGCAAACTAATTTATGCAGTAGCCAAATTGCTTGCTCACAATTTTAATGCCAGTAGCTCACAAAGTAGAATTTCTGCTCACAAGACTTGACAGCTTAGAGGGAACATTGTCACATACATACAACAGGAATGTCACCTGATATCTTATGTCCCACTGCAGGTTTCTAAAATCCAAGTCTCTGGACAAACCCTACTGGCGGCTCTATAGACCCACAACAGGAGCATTCCTTTTATTAACTGCGCTCCATCTCTGTGACCAGGTAGGGACTTGGGGATGCTGCACAGGACATCAAAGCACGTTTCTCAGTCACAGTGAAGGACCAAATAAATAAATAAATCCAAATTTGATGTAACCTTTCAGTCTCCTGTGCTTTAAAATGCATATTAGGTTTCAGTCTTAGTCCAGTTGCAGCATTTGTGCTTCCTACGTGGGAAATGTATGCCCTTTATCAATTTCTCTACATGATTTGGAATAGTGCTGCCACCATCTTCAGTTCTGTGTTTCCCACAATTTAGTAAGCCAACTGTTTCCTTACCCACATCCCATCATTTGTAAATTTCCCTTTAGAAATTCATGTCCCCCCCATTTTCTGCAGCCAACACATTTTCCTTTGTAACTCTATAATGTTTTGCACTTTTTTGCATCCCCCAGGTAAGCGCTTATGGGTACATCACAGAAGGTTACCAAAAGTATTCAGACCACTATTATGACACGGAATGGAAGCGCTTAATCTTTTATCTCAATCATGACTTTGATCTGGAACGAAGGGTGTGGAAAAAACTTCACGATGCAAACATCATGAAGCTCTACCAACGATCCTGATTGAGAGGGCAGCAGAGACACAGTGCCAATAGCAGCCTTTGGGGGGGGGTGTTGCTCCCTGAAATAAATTCAGAGAGTACAGATTTGTGTGTGTGTGTGTAAGCAAGGATGTTATCCAGAGCATATTTTTACTATTTATGTCTGTATAGTAGCTCTTTGACATTAAAGATTTTGATTCTATAGGTTTCATTGTTGCAGGAAGAACTGTACCCATACACAAACACAAAAGTGCAAGGAAGCAAAGATTCTATTGCTTGAGAACATATTGGTGGGCTAGTTATGTCCCAAGAATCCATTTTGATTATAGTGGACTGTAATGCTAATATAGTATGTGAACTGGAGGCCCTTTGGCCGTCTTTGGATTCAGTATTTGATAACTTCAGCCGGCTCTCTCCAACAGATGTTGACAGAATCCTGGGTGCTGTTAGGCCTACCACATGCCTCTTAGATCTGTATCCCTCATGGTGTCGAGGTTTGTGCGGTGCTAGCCCACTGCAGGTTGCGAGTGGTGTGAGAGTATCAAAGAAGACGTAAGTCTTATAGACTTGGTGTAAAACTATATACAATTTATTTACAAGAGCCTCCACCAATATATTGCTCAGAACGACAAAATGCTCACGCAGACATCAGGTTTCCATCAGGAAAGATAGTACATTGTACAGCATCACATTTATACTAGCATTGTCCAATCAGGACCCAATGCTGAGTCACTGTTAATTAGCTCTGCTATCAACTACACAGAACCGGTTGGAGCCAGCTCTACTGACACCCTGAGCTGTCAGCTCCTGTCAAACAGATTGATATGATCTACAGCCAGACTTATAGGACACATGGATGTTGACACATGGCTGGTAAAAGCCAGTTGTGGGGGAATACAGGGCCCCCTGGTAGACATTATTAATCTGTCCCTGGATGTGAGGGTCTACACAGAGGGTCTGAAAGAGGCTGTGGTAATACCACTCTTGAAAAAGCCCTCTATGGGTCCTTTAGATCCAATTATTGCCCAGTTCAGAATTTGCTGTTTCTGGGTAAGGTAATTGAGAGAGTGGTAGCTGAGCAACTCCAGAGTTTCCTGGATGACACATCAGCACTTGGCTCATTCCAGTCTAGTTTCTGCCCTGGCCGTGAGATGGAGATGGCATTGGTCACCATCATGAATATCTCCTCAGGCAACTGGATTGTGATGGGTTGGTGCTACTCTTGTTGGATCTTACGACAGTGCTTAACACAGTCGACTATGATCTTTTTACCCACCACCTCGCTGACACAGGAGTGGGGTAGTCTTGCAGTGGCTTGTCTCCTTTCTCCAAGGTTGGGTAGAGCTGGGGGGAGGGTGTCAACTAGGTACCCCTTAGCATATGGGGCCCCTCGGGGCAATCCACTCTCCAATGTTGTTTAACATCGATATGTGCCCCCTCAACCAGTTGGTGCAGAGCTTAGGGCTAGGGTGTCACCAGTACGCTGATGACACCCAGCTGTATCTGTTGATGGGCCCCACACTGCCCCACAAAATCTGGCCAAGGGGCTGGGCTGGGGGCCATGGTGGGATGGTTGAAGAGTTGGCTGAAACTGAATCAAACCAAGATGGAGGTTCTGTGGCAGGGTAGGGGGGGATTCAGGATCAGGGTGCCAACTTCGCATTCTTGACAGTGTACCTTTAATACTGGTTGAAGCCGCCAGGAGTTTGGGTGTGGTCTTGGACACTTCCTTATCAATGGAGGCCCAAATCACAGATGTTGTCAAGCTGGCATTTTACCAGCTGTGCCAGGCAAGGCAACTGGCCCCCTTCCTGTCCCACCCTTACCTGGCCACAGTAATTCATGCAACAGTCACCTCCAGATTGGATTACTGTAACTTTACACTGGCCTACCCCTAACAGACTGATCCAGAAACTCCAGCTAGTCCAGAATGCCATGATGTGGATCCTGATGGGCATTGCTGTAGCTCCTGTTGGAGGGTGGACTGGTTTGAACTGGTCTGGGGTATTTGTGACTGATCTGTGTCTGCAGCTTGGGGTCTGGCTGTGTCACTAGAGCTTGCCTCAACCAGTTCAGTATCAGAGCTTCCAGTGATCTGGTAATCGTGTAATGCTGGCTGTGTGGGCTGTACAGCTTCATATGGTGGAGATGAGACTAAGTTTACCAGATCCACCATGGCTACTGGGATTAAACTGTTATCGGATGTCTGGGATGGATGGCAGGTGTTAACGATTGAGCCTGAGTCTATTCTACCATCTCAGGCATTCTCAAAGTATGGAGCATTCATTTTTCCCTTGAGTGGCATCTGGAGACAAAAAGGTAACTCAAAATGTCTTTTCTCTACACAACTCTTTCCTAGTTTTGCAGCAAAGTTCCAAGTATTCAGTCTCATCCAGTTTGTAATGAGAACATCAGTATTGCAAAAGCTTATTAATCACATTAAAATCAAATGTACCCTGGGCTGGCCATCGGGTATGTACTGATATAGGATATGTTGGCCAGGTGTCTACTGACAGAGTCATAAGTCTATCAACCGAATAATCTTTTCCCCAACAATTCCAGTTTCCACAATATGTTCCATATATTCCAAAGGAGTAATAACATCTGTCACATGAACACATTTGCTGGTACAATTACCCATCTTATTTAAACTAAGTTCAAAGAAGTTCAGTTCAGGAAAATACCAACTCACAATTAAAATCTTCAAAGCCTACGAAAAATATTTTCAAAACAGGTAATCCAAACTTTCACCACAGTGCAGGATAAGCACTGAATTTTCCCACACTCCAAAACCACACACAGACAGAGCAATGAATTCTTTTTTTTTTCCAGATTCCAAACCACGCCTCCCACATAACAGTGCCGGTTTAAACAAGACTCAAGAGAAAATTCCTAACGAAAATGCCCAGCCCTAGTCAACCACCTAACGAATACTAAACATGCGGCGCACAGATTCACAGATTCAGAACAGTTTTCCAGTACCCAGTTTCTTAAAGTACAAAGTAACTCTCTCTGTGAAGAGAGAGAGAGTAAACAACAGCAGAAAGCTTTCCCAGATCAGAACAGAACAGGTGATTCCGAAGAAGAGAGTGGAGAGGGGTAGAGCTCTGCAGTAGCTTGTGATAAACCCCTTTCAAAGTTGGAACTTCAGTTCCCAGAATACAGTAATGAGGATTAACCCCTCTCAGAGTTGGAACTTCGATTCCCAGAATAGTGAGGAATTAACCCCTTTCAGAGTTGGAACTTCGATTCCCAGAATACAGTAATGAGGATTAACCCCTTTCAGAGTAATGGCCGTTCAGTTCAGATCAGACAGAGTAAAAAAACCCAAACACATCCCAGAGCCCCCCCTTTCCCCGCCCAGCTGGGCTTCTCTGCTCTCTGAAAGAAGAGCCTTACGAGGGAGAGACTAAATCCCTTTGTTGCCTGAACCCAAGAAATACCCTGTCCCTTTTGAAGCCGGCTGAAGTGAATTCTGGTCTACAGGAATGGCCCAGATGAGAGCTCTTTGCTGGTCCACTAAGAGAACTCACTGCTTGCAGGAGTAAATCCGAAAAGGCTCCTGGATGGCTGAAATCAGCAGGTTGCGCACAGGTATCCCGAAGGTTTGGAAGTCACGGCACAGCAGAAGCTCTCTGTGATGGCAGCAATTATCTCAGTGGAACCTCCATTTGAAAGACAGAAATCCCATCTACGGTGTGTTTCCCCAGCCCAATCTGAGAAAACACTCGGCACAATCCTGTAGAGTAGAACCAGATCTAGAACTTTATTAATAATAAAGTAGGGAAGCATGAGTTCAACAAGATTTTGGATCCCACAGTTCTCCCTAAGGTTACAATGGGAGACATAGGGTTTTATACTCCATATGACGCTTACAAATAAATCATAATTATTGGTTCCATCAAACATCAGCACTCTGACCTAACAGGTCTCTGATTGGCAGAAAACCTTTTAGGCTGGGCTTTCCCAAGTAAAGTTTTTTCTTTTAGCTGAACAATAAGTCTTTCTTTCTCTTAGACTGTAAAACTCTAAAAGTATCTATATAGCTGATATGGTTTACAAGGTGCCATTGTTCTTTGTTTAGCCAGAGACATGCACAGTTATAGCTGGCCTACCAAAGCCATAAGCCTGAGCAAAAATAGCAAGTTAACATTTTGTTCTTTCAGCATTTTACCTTCCCAGCATGCATTCAAACAACAGTTACAAATGAACCAAAGTTAATACCTGAAGTGTAGTGGGTTAAACGCATGTAGAAACCACTAATATGGATGTAGTGATCAGCATGGTTTACTAGTACATAACAAAAACAAAAACTACTGGCCGGCTGGCCAACTATATACACACCTGGGGACACTCCCCTAGGTCCCGTTGGTGGGTTTAAATCGCCTGCCACGGTCCTATTGGTTCCCCAGTGGAGAGACTAGGAGCCTAGTCCCCATTGTTCCTACAGAGTCAAGCTCAGGGGTATTCGCTGGCCCCTGGTGGTGGTCAGCGGACATAACAATACCTGAATACATTCATGATATTAAAATCATAAATGGCACCTAACATATGCACCATGGAAGTGCTAAGTGCACCCACCAAGTCAAACCTGTTAGTCAGTGGCAGAGTATAAAGTGTTTCATAAGCTGTGCATACAACACGATTGACTGACTCTCTGACAGGACTCACAAGATTTTGTAAAACTCTCCTGAGTTGGCGCTGACCAGTGGGGGGGTGTGTGTGTGCAAGCAGGCAGCAGCCTGTAACTCAAACTGCTTTTCAGTGAGGCATTAACCCCTAATCTCCCAGCTGTCTGAGTCTGATGCACTAAGCATCCTGGTTTTTGAGGTCATCACAGCTCCCCCACCCTCCTATTGTACAATGGCAGCCATTTTCCCCAAGCCTCCTTCTTCCCAGCAGTCCCTAACTCCTCCTCCTTCTGTAGTCCCCATTGGATGGCTGTTCAGCCAATGGGGGGAAGATGGAGATGGGGTGGGACTTTTGAGGAAAGGGGAAGGTGGGACTTCCACCTGTGGGGGATGGGAACCCTGACACTTCTTATTTTTTCCGGCCCCCCCTTCTTCCTCTTGTGGATCCAGAAAGGTATGTATTAGATGCTAAAAGGTAAAGGTAAAGGTTCCCTTGCTCAAAAGCCAGTCGAATCCAACTCTAGGGTTGCGGTGCTCATCTCCGTTTCAAAGCCGAAGAGCCAGCGCTGTCCGAAGACGTTTCCGTGTTCATGTGGCCGGCATGACTGAACACCAAGGCGCACGGAACGCTGTTACCTTCCCACCGAAGTGGTACCTATTTATCTACTTGCAATTTCTTGCTTTCGAACTGCTAGGTTGGCAGGAGCTGCAACTAGAGACAGGAGCTCACCCCGTCTTGCGGCACTCGGGTCTTGAACCGCTGAACTACTGACCTTCCACAGCCTGTAGTTCAGCGTCTTAACCACTTGAGCCACTGCTAGCCCTCTACAAATGCAGAATTCTTGTTCTGTCAGCACTGAAAAAAGAGCTTTCAGTCAGCCAGCCAGCCTGTCTGAAAGAACTGAGAAGTACTGAACTATTTCAGAATCACTTGGGACCTGGTCCGTTCCCCCCCCCCCGCTCCAATCAAGGCTTCTATTTGACAAGGAGTCCTACATAAAATCCTTCTGTCATATCGGTTTCTCTCTCATTCCCTACCTTGACTAGCTTTAGTTGTCTCCCCCCATCTTTGGATCCCATGTTCCTTTACCTGCTGCCATCCCTGATTCAGCGCAGCTTCTGCAACCTTCAGTGTTTACTTCCCTATACAACTTGCCTTTATTCATCTGCACCCGGACTGGATGGGTTTAATGCGGTGTTATATAAGCACTTTAAGGATATATTGGTGCCACATATGACTGAATTGTTTCAGGGAATTTTGGATGGATCTACTACCCCATCTACATGGTTGGAGTCGAGGTTGGTGTTAATTCCTAAACCAGGGAAAGATCAGACTTTAAGGGATTCATATAGGCCAATTTCTATTACCAATATGGATTATCGAATATTTGCAAAACTTATGGCAATGAGACTCGAAAAATGTATAACACACTTGATAGGGAAATATCATTTTGGGTTTATGCCTCAGAAGTACTTGGTAGAGGCGGTTAGGAAGGTGATGGGAATGGTCTATTTAGCTAAAAATAAAGGGTTGCCTCTTACGCTTTTGGCGTTGGATATATATAAAGCTTTTGATTCGGTGGATTGGACGTATATGAAAAATATATTTCAAAAGTATAAATTCGGGGAGAAATGTCAAAATATGATTGAGGCAATATATACTAAGTCTAAGGCGATGGTAGGAGTTAGTGGATTAGCAGAGGGGTATGTCCAAGTAATGAGTGGTATGAAACAGGGTTGCCCACTATCCCCCATGTTATTTATTTTGGCATTGGAACTGTTGGTGCTTAAATTAAAAAAGAATGAAGGAATAATAGGTTTTGAAGTTCCAGGGAAAGGGAAAGTAGATGGGAATCTTTTAACATTGTATGCAGATGATATGATGGTGACAATTAAGGATTTGGAGTCTGCAACGGCACCGTTAAAGAAGGTATTACAGGAATTTGAAGAGGTGTCAGGGTTAAAAGTGAAT